>NC_043001.1:76696268-76698768 GCF_006345805.1 Octopus sinensis
GATAATGGACTATTATCTTACTATATCTTACTATCTTGTCTTACCTCTTGAAGATACTTACCTTGGCATAGTAAAACACAAACATTACCTTTGGGGTGGTCCCTATATGTTTTTTTCTGAGTATTATGGTTAAAATATGCAATGCGATACACCATTTCGTAGTACCGGTATATTCTACGAAATGAGAAAGACGTAGTCATTGTTTCATCTTTCAGATGAAACAATATATATATAGTAATATATAAATGAGTAATTTTCACATATGGAAAGAGTAGAGGAGGTCTTCACGGTAATTTTAAGACCAAAACCAGGTTCCTAACTTCAATCCTTGCCGTGATATCGCATTCTGAAAGCCGCAAAACTTTGACTGCGTTTTCCTGGTTTTTTCTTTTTTTTTTTAGTTGTGGTGCTTGCGATGGTCTGTTACTAAACACCTCAAATACACTTTCCCAACATTGCAACTCTTTTTTGTCTTGTTAGGGTTTGTCGTTGTTGTCATGACGACCACACCACTTCTACAACCACCGGCACCACCAACTGGAGTTATTGTTAAATGACACGCTATATTTCCGGCAACCTCTTATTCTTGTGTGTGCGTGTGTGTTGAATGAAGGAAGCAGAAAATAGAGTTCACGAGAATTTTAATTCACAACGATCGTTTCGACCCAGATGGATCGGTCCATTACAGGTGGAATACTATACAACTGGTTGTGTTGCAGCCACCGGTGCTGATGCATCATGTCAGGTTGGCAACAATAACATGCCAAGCGAAACCGATTATATTTAGCAAGATATCCTCTTTAAAACCAGACACCTGAAGAGATGCATCTGCACCAAAGGATGCAACACAACCAGCCGTACGTATTCTAGCCGCAAGGGACCGATGCAAGATGGGTCGAAATGATCGTTATGATGAATAAAGATTCTCTTAAACTCCCTTTTCGCTTGCTTCTTTATTCTAAACTCAACGAACACTGCGGGATTTCTGAAGTAGATCTAGTGACACCTATATCAAAACTGTGTATGGCATCAGGTAACCTAAACAACGAAAGTGCTTTAATCGGCATACTAGTAACCGCATACCCAGCGAAAAGCACCGTAAAGGTTGAATTATAAATAGGAAATATAAATAGGCGCAGGAGTGGCTGTGTGGTAAGTAGCTTGCTTACCAACTAAATGGTTCCGGGTTCAGTCCCACTGATTAACACCTTGGATAAGTGTCTTCTACTTATAGCCTCGGGCCGACCAAAGCCTTGTGAGTGGATTTGGTAGACGGAAACTGAGGGAAGCCCGTCGTATATATGTATGTATGTGTATATGTTTGTGTGTCTGTGTTTGTTCCCCACCATTGCTTGAGAGCCGATGGTGGTGTGTTTACGTCCCTGTAACTTAGCGGTTCGGCAAAATACACCGATAGAATAAGTACTAGGCTTCCAAAGAATAAGTCCTAGGGTTGATTTGCTCGACTACTGGCGGTGCTCCAGCATGGCCGCAGTCAAATGACTGAAACAAGTAAAAGAGTAAAAGAGTAAAAGAGGAAATAGTGGCACACGTCTTTGCCTCTATACATTCAGTGATACTTTACGACAGTGTCGTACGATTATCGACTACTAT
This sequence comes from Octopus sinensis, assembly GCF_006345805.1. Taxonomy (NCBI): domain Eukaryota; kingdom Metazoa; phylum Mollusca; class Cephalopoda; order Octopoda; family Octopodidae; genus Octopus; species Octopus sinensis. The sequence continues at coordinate 76,697,883 of NC_043001.1, forward strand.
TTCCAGCAAACATTGGAACCGTGTTGTACCACTATTTCCTACAAGTGTGCGTGTGTGTATAATTTTTCTTTATCGTTTTCTTGTTTTAGTCGTTAGACTACGGCCATGTGAGGGCACCGCTTTGTTTTAGTCGAACAAATCGACGCCAGGCTTTTTTAAAGCCTAGTACTTATTCTATCGCGCTCTTTAGCCGAACCGCTGCCTTATGGGTACGTAAACATGCCAACACCGGTTATCAAGCGGTGGTGGGGAATAAACATGGACACAAAGACGTACACACACACACACACACACACACACACACACACACACATACACACACACACACACGACCTACATTGGACTCTTCGTATCATTATCGAACCTGGAGCTTAACTATAGTATGTCCATAGCACTTACTCAGCATTACCTGACACCTCTGGGTCTTCTTGACACCAATACCTTCCATAACCTATATATATATATATATATATATATATATATATATATATATACATACACACATACATACATAAGGTTGAAAAGGAACACGCGAGTTGATATGTATGAGGAAAATAAGACAAGGTAGAAAATGGTAAAATAATTATATCATGAAGAACATTTTAGTACTGGTTTTAGTCTTTGCGACTTTTTCAACTTAGAGTAAAGCATGAAAAATAATTAAATTGTGGAAAAATCAAATGAAATTTTTTTAAAGTCTCTATTCTTTAGAGCGTAGGCGAGAAAGATATGACATAATATATACCTGGAAGATCCTGGGAGGACTTGTCCCAAACTTTGGCATCAAGAGTTACACAAATACTAGAACTGGGCGCCACTGCATAGTGCCAAGGACTCCAAATTTGCCATCAAGATGTAGGACAAGTACTGCAATAGCCTAGGCTTC
>NC_043001.1:76703768-76733768 GCF_006345805.1 Octopus sinensis
GTAACCCATCCTGCTCAAAAGGTCCCTGAATAAGGGTTGTTTAAAGATGTTGAATGAAACACCCATGTTTCCAGAGGTGAATTATTCAAACCCCCAAAGAATCCCTCTCAACACATGGCTATGATGTTCCCTCACTATTTCTGCTCGTGATCAGAGATGCACATATCATCAGCCACTAAGGGACATACTCAACTGGTTAAGGTCAAACAACTGACGAGCAAATTTGAATATTTGCTGTAGCCCATATTTTATACCAAGACAAACAATATACATGATAACACTTCCAATCAGTTTAGATCAGAAGCCACGAGAGCCACTGCCTGGTACTGCATCAGGGCATTTATTATTATTATTATTATTATTATTATTATTATTATTATTATTATTATTATTGTTATTATTATTGTTAAGGTAGTGAGCTGGTAGAATCGTTAGCACACCGGGCAAAATGTTTATTGGTATTTCGTCCTTCTTTACATTCTGAGCTTAAATTCCGCCAGAGTTGACTTTGCCTTTCATTCTTTCGGGTTCGATTAAATAGGAACCAGTCGAGCACTGGGGTCGATGCAATCGACTACCCCTTCCCCCAAATTTCAGGTGTTGTGCCTATGGTAGAAAGAATTATTTTTGTTGCTGTCGTCGTCGTCATCGGTGGTGGTGGTGTTGGCGGCGGCGGCGGTGGTGGTATTGATCTTATCAAAGGCGGCGAGCTGACAAAATCACTGGCACACCGGACAAAATGCTTAGCGACATTTCGTCCGTCTTTACGTTCTGAGTTCAAATTCCGCCGCGGTCGACTTTGCCTTTCACCTCTTTCTGGATAAAATAAGTACCAGTTAAGCCCTGGTCTCGATGTAATTGACTAATCCTTTCTCCACCAAATTTCAGGGTTTGTCAAGATAGCAGAAAGAATTATTAGTGATATAAAGTCTGAGAAAAAAAACTATTCCTTCCAGTCTTTTCTGGTGATTGGTTGGCTTATCTGATCACACGGTAAAACTGGCATGGAACCGATTGATAAATTGACTAATATGCTAGTATGATATTGTATTGCCTTAGTTATAAGATAGATAGATAGATAGATAGATAGATAGATAGATAGATAGATAGATAGATAGATAGATAGATAGATAGATAGATAGATAGATAGATAGATAGATAGATAGATAGATAGATGGATACAAAATATGGGGGTTTAGTTCACATGTTTAGGTAGTGGGTAGCGATTTTCTTCACTACTTCAGTGAGTGATGACCCTGCCTGACACGAGTCCCGGGTTCAGCTGGCTCCAGCTGACAGTACCCGGTATGGGCTCCTATCCAGGGTTTCGGAAAGGAGACAACCTTCAAAGAAATCCGGGCGGAGACCCGTAGGCGGTTTAGTGTTCGACTCGACACTCTTCCGGCAGCTCCTGCAATCAAGCTGGTGCCAAACGTAATGCTCTGCACTCCTTTGGACTACGTCAGCAAGGTCGAGAGAAGAATTCTGACGATTGGGCTGCCCAGGATTTTCTTACATCTAGCCCAGACTTGTGCAGGACTGGAGAGGACATGAAATGTAAAAACCAGACTGGATTAGTTTATGCGCAACTCCATTGTCTCCCGAGACAAAAGGATGCCATAACAACAACAACAACAACAACAAGTCCACATGTAATCTAAACGATTAGGTATGCTGGGTAAGTACTGTAACGAATCACCAAGGCTCCAAGGTCATCACTGAGACGGGAGTTATGGAACCATTGTAGATTTCTAATATAGCGGATATATAATTGTTAAAGAAGACAGCAAACGCTAAGGTAAGACAAACGTCTCATGTTACGTGCGTTATTATTATTGGAAAAATCTAAAGTCTTACAGCTGTTTCTGGGATATCCCAAAGTCTAGGATATTCCGCCATCGGAGACATATAGGGAAAATGTCCTCTATGTCATCGTTTCATTAATCTGCATTCTTCACATTCTCCCTATTTGTCTCCGATGATGGAATATCCCATACTTTGGGATATTCCAGAAACAGTTGTAAGTCTAAATTTTTCCAATAATAATAACGTATATGACTTGAGATGTCTGTCTTGCCTTAGCGTTTGCTGTCCCCTTTAACAGATAGATAGATAGATAGATAGATAGATAGATAGATAGATAGATAGATAGATAGATAGATAGATAGATAGATAGATAGATAGATAGACAGACAGAAGTGAATACGAGGTCTGACCAATAAGCATCCGGACTGTTGCCATAGTAACGAAGCTAAAACACGCATAGTGAAGCCGCTTGGCAAAAATTTACCTTGAACTCTGTTGTGCATGCGTAATAAGTTTTAACGTTTTAGCTCACTTCCGCTGCTTACAGCAGTCCTTGGAAGGAACGTGTGCAGTGGCCCGGGAACAAAATTTGCTTAGGTGGTGCAAACCCAGGTCTAAATTTTCTACGAAAACCGTGGATTTTTTCAATGCTGGCATTAAAACAAATGCAGTTATAATAATAATTTTTTTAATTATGAGAGTCGACTGAAATGCTCATAAGCTGAGCAAACATTCTCATAGAATGTGACTAAATGACATAATTCCTCTTACTGTCCACACACTTCCATCAGTAGTTGCAGTGCTTGGATTGCACTGGTAAAGACGCTATACTGTTGGTCAAAATAGTCAACAACAGTAGATAAGACGTCATCATCACATTGATATTGGTGTCCAGCCAAGTGTTTTTTTCACGTTGGGAAACATGATAATCAGATGATAATCAGATAATCAGATAATCACTAACATAGGGAGGGTAATCAGCCAGTTCAGACCCAGCCACACACAGCAGCCATTGAAACCAAGGACTTGTGTACTGATGGATTGTCCTAATGAGACAAGACTCTATTCATCAGATTTTCTGAACGCCGGGTCTTGATAGGCTTTCGAAACGGCCTTAGCAAGTTGGCATTGAATTTTCCATTGCTGCTGTAATCATTTTGAAGATTGTCAATAAACACAATATTTTTTTGCATTAACATATAGTATATGTAATAATGTGAAGTATATTTTGTATTTTAAAATATTGTATTTTCCGAAATATATCCGCCGCGGTCGACTATGCCTTTCACCTCTTTCAGGTCAAAATATTGTATTTTCCGAAATATATCCGCCGCGGTCGACTATGCCTTTCACCTCTTTCAGGTCAAAATATTGTATTTTCCGAAATATATCCGCCGCGGTCGACTATGCCTTTCACCTCTTTCAGGTCAAAATATTGTATTTTCCGAAATATATCCGCCGCGGTCGACTATGCCTTTCACCTCTTTCAGGTCAAAATATTGTATTTTCCGAAATATATCCGCCGCGGTCGACTATGCCTTTCACCTCTTTCAGGTCAAAATATTGTATTTTCCGAAATATATCAAATGAAACAAACATAAGCAGTAAAAATACAAATTACAAGTATTTCAAAATGTGAGACGCTACATCACGAAACTAACGAAAAAGAATATAGTGGTGCTTGTGTTCCAAAGGTACGAATAATTCTGTGAAGAAAAATACATTGGTCCCCAGTGCAGCTTGTACATGGTAATGTGTGCGGAGTAAACGCAAAACATGGCGTCAAAGAACTTGGTGGCAGTTCTCTCACCTCTGGCTATCTCAAAAGAAATTCCTTACTTGTAGCCATCTATTGGTTCAAAACAGACCACGCATTTGTTGGTTTGGCAAGCGGTCTCTTTCGATGACTAAAAGCATCCTGTTGGCACAAATGGGTATGGCCATGTGACCACTTGTAGAAAACAGGCAAAATATGCCAATTGGCAGCTACCTAAGCCTAGACAGCAAAATAATAAGCATAGCATTCGCTACATCTTCATATGAGACATAGAAGAATCAAGTAACCTTCTCCTCTACAGCTACCAGCCACGGAGCGCCAAGTAGTGCATATAGAAGGTAAAATGGAAAACATACCCTTCATCTGGGTTAAAAAAGATTGTGCACGACAAACGTCTGACAAGTATATAGAAGAAGTAGAATAAGCGGGAGCAGTTCTGGTCCTCATGGGTAATAATCGAATGAACACGATTGTGAATGAAAACGGCCGAAATGGGGTTCTTCCGAATAGTCTTTGGCAATATGTTACTCTATTGAGTGCGTTCCAAGTAGGGTCTCTACTTCAACGAACTGGGAGATCACAGCTCCGATACTACGGAAATGTCGTTAAAATCTTTCAGGAAAGAATCAATAGACAGGATTTACGGGCAAAAGCAATTGACAGGAAACTCAAGGGAAGATCATGAGCTCGGTTGGTCAATTTTCGGGTTCTAGCTGAATCATTTGGAGACGGTTGATTGTGACGGGACACGATGGGAGACAGGCTTGAGGAATATTCCACTCGTAATACTTCCAATGTGGATGAAGACAAGTGGAGATTTACATACACAAATAATCCACACACATAAACACATATACCTGTATATATATTGGTTTCAACCTTTGGCACAAGGCCAGAAATTTCGGTGGAGGAGGAAACGCGATGACACCGACTCCAGTGTTCAACTGGTACTTATTTTATTGACCCGTAAAGGATGAAAGGTAAGGTCGACCTCGGCGGAATTGGAACTCAGAAGGTAAAGCCGAGCGAAATACTGCTAAGAATTTTACCCGGCATGCTAACGATTCTGCCAGCTCACCGCCTTTATATCAGTATATGTTGGTGGACAGATAGGCCTGCACACACACACAAACACACACACACATAAATGTATATAAAAACACCCACCCATAGGCATACACACATGTGGGGATATTTTGAGTGGACCTCACAAATGTGTCATCCACACAATTGTTTCCTCATAACTTTCAGAAAACATAGATATATTTTAAGGGAATATTCTACAAATACCTCTCAGCGTACATTACGACTATATCGGAATTTAATGTGAAAAAAATAGAGGTGACGTGCACATATATACTGGCACACATCCCAATGTTTTTTTTCAAAATTTCACGTTCCATTTTGTCGATATGTATGTTATGTGTGTCAGCATATATGTGTCTACTTTCGCGAATTTTTTCATTTTTTTTTTTCACATTAAATTCCGATATAATTGTAATCTACACCATTTTTCTGGAAGTTATCAGGAAACAAATTTGGGGGCACAATTGTGTGGGTCTGCCGTTTTATGCACCTTTGAGTTCTTAAACACCCTCTGTAACATGCTGGTTGGTACCATAACATAGTTACAAGTTGTGCGGTATTGTTCCTCCAACCGTATGAACTCTTAGCCAGGCAATTTCAGGACAGGAAACCTGGAGGTTCCAACCAGAAACGATACTTCACTCTCGATATATTCGCACAGAATATTTCATTTTAAACAATCGTGTAACTTTAATGGGATATGATAGTAAGGATCGGTAAATAATAATCGTACACGAAATAAACCTTTCTAGTATAGGAGCAGGGCTTGAAATTTGGTGGAACGTGTAATCGATCATACTGATCCCAAAGTTCGAGTGGCACTTATTTTATCAACACGGATCAAGGGAACCATCGACCTAGGTCGAATTTGAACTCAGACTGCAAATATGGACAACATGCCACTAGCGTGCCAACCATTCTGCTACTCACCATCTTATGAAAACGAAATAACAATGGTTACTCAACTTTTCACTCTGCCAAAATGAAAAACATGAACCCACCGGCTGTATCATCAAAATTAAATTCCGCTTCATTGGCGTAAATACAGACATTCTGTTTTCTTTGATATTCTTTCAAAGGTAAATATTTCTAAAAAAATTTCTTCACAGATATCTTTCCATGTCTTGTGTTAATGCATGTATGTAGTGAGCGAGATTTGACTGCTATTTCTAGCGGGACTAATAGCCACGTCATGGACCTACAGTTGAACAAATCGTATAAATATGAGGAATCCCTGCGATGTTCTGAAGAGAAACTGCTGAGTGTAGTGAATTATGGTGCCTAAGAGATTGGGTACAGTGAGGATTCGACCTCAGCTGGTAAATACGAAAGAAATGCCATCAGGCATTTTGCCCGTCATGCTAAACATCGTGCCAGCTCGTTGCCTCTATGTCTCTTTTACTGTTTTACTCTTTTACTTGTTTCAGTCATTTGACTGCGGCCATGCTGGAGCACCGCCTTTAGTCGAAGAAATCAAACCCAGGACTTATTCTTTGTAAGCCTAGTACTTATTCTATCCGTCTCTTTTGCCGAACCGCCAAGTTACTATTTCTTTACTACCCACAAGGGGCTAAACACAGAGAGGACAAACAAGGACAGACAAACGGATTAAGTCGATTATATCGACCCCATAGCGTAACTGGTACTTATTTAATCGACCCCGAAAGGAGGAAAGGCTAAGTCGACCTCGGCGGAATTTGAACTCAGAACGGAACAGCAGACGAAGTACGGTTATGCATTTCGCCCGGCGTGCTAACGTTTCTGCCAGCTATAAGCACACCAGCATCGGTTGTCAAGCGATATTGGGGGACAAACACTCACACATACGCACACACACACACACACGTATAGATATATACATATATACGACGGGCTTATTTCAGTTTCCGTCTACCAAATCCACTCACAAGGCTTTGGTCGGCCCAATGCTATAGTAGATGATACTTGCCCAAGGTACCACGCAGTGGGACTGAAGTCGGAACCATGTGGTTGGTAAGTAAGCTACTTACCACACAGCCACTCCTGCGTCTATAAAACGAAAACGAACAACCTTAATCGATTTTCGAACCTTATTGGGTTTTCATCAAAGGCGTCCACATCATTCTGTCTGTATATATTGATTGAAAATTTTGACAGAAGATCAGGAATTCCGGGGGAGGGGGTAAGTGCATTACATAGATTCCGGTACTCAATTGGTATTTTTTTTTATCGACTGGAAAGATGAAAAGCAAAGTCGATATCGGCGGAATTTGAACTCAGAAATTGAAGACGGACGAAATGACGCTAAACAGTTTGCCCGTCGTGCTAACGGTTGTGTCAGCTCGCCACCTTTATATCTGTATATGGGTGGAGGGCAGAATCTCTCGCTGTTTCAAATGTGGCCAAAAGGGCCACATTAGAGCAGATTACCCGGAGAAAAAGAGAGAAAGCCGGAAGGACGAACGGAAGGAACCAGAAAAGGTGGAAGAATAAGCAGAGTAGAAGGAGGAAGAAACTGAAGGTGGTGAAGCAGAGAAAGAGAAAAAAAAAGAAGCCAAGGTGAACAGAAACCCAAACCCACACCCATCCCACCCTCCCCTTGCAGACTAACACACCCATTCCCTCCCGACAAATAATAATAAGAAAAAAGAAGTACAGACACACACGAAATCACCCCTCCCAATTGTTATTTAGTTTTAATGTTTGAGGAAGTTGATGCAGACATGTTAAGTAAAATAGCAAAGCGGAAGGACATAAAACGAGTGAACTCAGAAGGAAAATCATGGTACAATTTTCTTGCGGTGCCTAAGAATAGATTGAAGGAGATATACGAATACAAGGGTTGTTTTTCATGTTAGAGAATTAACTGTAATATAGAAGAGATATCAGAAAATATGAGATATGATGAACTAACTAAAAAATACGGCATTGGCATGCCGGTGAACGAAGAAATTGAAGGAAGTAAGTAACGCTACCTGAGGTGGGGCTGGTAGCTCATTTCCATTTATCATTGTCATCTTCATACATTATATCATACGTTTTTATGTTTTGTATGTTTTTATCGTTTTTTTTTAATATATGTTTTATGTCCCCTCTTGTGGGGTATTTGCCCTTTATCAATGCAGAGTAGCCATTGATAAAGGGCAAATACCCTGAAACATGTCTGCAGATGCCTGACCAGCAAGGGGAAGCGGCTGACCGCCCCTGTTCGAACGTTATAATGGACACAGGTTCGTGTGTCATATAGCTAGTTAGAGGTGATGGCCCCTTGGAGCTAATCAACGGCAGCTTTCGTCCTATATTTATGGACTGCCATATTAGCTTGGCGATAACTATTAATATCCAGTACCGCTGCCGTAGTATCCTTTAGAAAGACTTAGAAATAATATTTCTATATAGATGTGTGTGTGTGTGTGTATGTGTGTGTGTATGTATGTATCTATGTATGTTGTCAATTCAAAGAACAGAGAACGAAAGAAAAAGAAAACAGTAAACGAACTCCAGGACGTAGCACAAGCAATGTATAAATATGACAGTCGGTGAAGGAAGAGAGTTGTTGTTTTACGTTTTGAACACAACTCTTTGAAAGTTCAAAATGAAAGAAGGGAGAAGGAGGAAAATTACCAACAGTCATGTGCGGTTATATTTCTGAAGTGACCGGAAGTAGAAAGAGAAAGTGCTTTCTGGGACAGGAGAGTATGAAGGTGGTCGGTATGTGTGTGTTTGTATGTGTGTGTATGGTAGCGTTTGTGTGTGTGGCAATAACTGCGCGTGTGTGTGTATGCGTGGTAGCGTGTGTGCGTGTGGTGGTAACTGTGTGTAGTGCGTAGTAGTGTGCGTAGGTGGAAGGGTCAATAGTAAGTCAGTCACAGTCTGAAGAGTATGTGAATGAGTGCGTGTGGCTATGTGTGTGTAATGGCATGTGTGCGTAAACAGAGTGGGAATGTGTATGTGTGTGTGTACATGTGTATAGGTGCGTGTGTGCGTGTCTCTCTGTGTCACTCAGTGTTTGTGTCTCTCTCTGTATATATATGTGTGTGTATGTGAGTGCGTGTGGGGATGTGTGTGTTGAGTGTGTGTGGAGAGTTGTGTGTGTGGAGGTATATGTGCGTGTGCGTGCGTGTGTGTGCGTGAGAGGGAGAGAGGGGGTGGTGGAGTGTGTGGGGGTACGATGTTGTAGCCAGTGGTGTGAGATTTATTTGTGCAGGCGTGGGTGTGTGCGTGTGCATGTGTGAGAGTCTGTGTACGTGTGCGCGCGCGGTGTGTGATGTGTGGTATAGGTATATAAAAACTAAAAAATATACAATAAATAAAAAATAAAATTTAGTAATAATAAAAATATATGTAAAAGATTATGCGAATAAATCAGTAACAGACATAGAATCAGTTACAGAAATAAATAAAATTAGTTACAGAAATAAAAAAAAAAAATAATAATAAATAAAATAATTAAAAAAATAAGATGTTGTTTAGAAAGGGGTGTGGGGAAAGTCACGGAGAAGAGGGAGTTGTGTTGAGTCCGAAAGGAGTTTGAATACGTAGAGTGAAAATCTAACGCTGATCCAGGCGGACCCTAGAGTTGGTGGATCCATGGTGTAGGACAGGGTCAAAGACTAACGAAGGCCAAAGACGTTGAGGTCTGAGGTGGAGTGGCCGGTCAGGGGAAAATGACGGGAGACGGGTTTGTTCTTAGGTAGACGAACGTCTAGTAGGTATTCGTGAACGTCGGCAAGCCGGCGACCCATCTGACCAACGTAATGTTTATTGTAAAGGTTGCGCCTGATATATATATATGCATATATATATTATAATATATTATATATTATATATTATATATATATATAATATATATATATATATATAATATATGTAGGTCCCGGTTTGATTCGGGGTTAACCACAGTAAATAAGGTACTCAATACATAGCAGAGTAAAATTAATTTATTATATAGAAGGAGCTTCTACAGGACTAGAACTGTTTCATTCAAGAGAAATCTTCAGGAAGCTAGTTAACAAGAATTGTATTGGCATTTATACATTTAGGCAGGTTTAAAGGGGTGTTGGTGGGGGACTTTTTGGGGGTAGGCATAGCGCAAAATATCATACTTGGGGGAGTGGTCAAGGAGTCAGTGTTACATTAGATAGAGGAATAAATAAAAAAATAAAAAAATATATATAAAAAAAGGGAATAGAGTTTTAGGTAAATAAGGAGATTCTCACTTATACCTATGCACATATGTATACATATATACACACACATACAAACATCATACATATACATACACACATACATACACACACACTATATACATATATATACACTTACACATACATATACATATCTACACATACACATATAGTATTACATACACACACTCACATGCATACACGTATACAACACATGTATTTATACACACACGACCACACATACATATACACACAGAAAAATATATATACACATACACACACATACACACATACACGCATACACACAATATCCACACACACACATGCACACAACAGCACACTAGTCCCTATATACACATATATACACATACACACATAATACACACACATAAACCCCAGGACCACGGATGGGTTCCGGAAAAAATCTTTCCACCTTCTTTAAAAACTTAGGCCTTAGATTACCTTAGAATCCAACTTAAAAAAGCTAACTTCCTTGATGTCACCCTCGACTTAAAAACCTCACTTTATTACCCATACCACAAACCAAATGAATCCCTTAGATATATAGATATTAATTCCAACCACCCCAAAAAATATTAGATAACCTAGTAAAAAGTGTCTCAATTAGAATTTCTAGCCTGTCCGCCACGGAAGATATCTTTAAGGCCGCAGCCCCCTATTACAACGAGGCCCTGGCCCGCAGTGGATTTAAAGATAAGATCACCTATACTAGTATAGCCCCACACAACCCAGGAAAAATAGACGAAGACACATTAGCTGGTACAACCCCCCCTTCAACCGTGAGGTCGCTACACCTGTAGCTAAAATCTTCTTCACTCTCCTACAGAAAACACTACCCCACCCAACAAAGTACTACACTATCCTAATAAGAACACTATTAGACTCTCCTACTCTACCACGCCCAATATAGCAGGAACCTAGCCAAACAAACAATGTGAAAAAACTTAACATATCTACTTTTTCCGAGGCCCATCCAACGTCCGATAGCAATTGCAACTGCCCTGATAAAACCACTGCCCCCTCAACAACAACTGCCTACAGAGGGACCTAGTATATACATGCGAGGTAAGATCAGGCCCTGACGATAAAAGAAAATCCTACATCGGAATGACGTCAAACAGCTTTAAGACCCGTTGGTACGCACACACACACTCGTTCCGGCGACAGGATAACTACCCTCCAACCAAACTACCCTCGCCGCCCACATCTGGTACCTTAAAAGGAACTCCATCCCCTTCAAGACCAAGTGGAAACTACTACAGAAGGCGGCTCGTACACAGGAGGCCATACTGCTGTGACCTCTGCATATCGGAGAGCCTAGAGATCTTGTTCGCCAAAGGCCCTCTCCTTAACAAAATCTCAGAACACTCCCCAAATTGCATGCATAAGAAGTATGCGAACTACAAGAACTATAGACCTACCCGGCAACCAGATGATGACACCCCACCCACAAACCCCCCCCAATCCCACCGTTCCCCTAGCACCCCCGATTCCCTTTTCTCCTAAGACCTTTCACATATGTATGTGCACGCTTGTATATGTGTATCGTATATATGTATAAGAAATGTATGGGTATATTAGGAATATACGCATGTATTATGTGTGTGTGTGTGTGTATGTATGTAAAAATAATATATATATATATGTATGTGCGTGTGTGTGTGTGTGTGTGTATATGTATATATGTATTATGTATATATGTATATTTGTGTATGCATATGTATGTGTATATGTATGTAGATGTGTATATATATGTTGTGTATATATACATGTATATAGGTATATGTATAGGTGTGTATATATATATATATATAATATTATATGTATATGCGAGTATGTAGAGATAATAAGTATGTGCATGTGTATATATGTGTGTATATATATGTATAGGTATGTGTATTGTATGTATGTATATAATATGTGTGTGTGTATGTATGCATATATGTATGTATGTATGTATGTATGTTTGCACACATGTATATGTGTGTATATTATATATATATATAATTATAATATATAATATATATATAATATATATGTATATATATATGTATGTGTGTGTGTATATATGTGTGTATGTGTATGTATGATGTATATATATGCGTGCGTATGTGTATGTGTATATGTACATATACGTGTACGCTCGTGTGTTTATGTATATGTAGGTACGTAGAGTTATCTATGTGTGTATGTATTGTACCTGTGTGTAAGTATGTATATATATAGTGTATATATGTGTGTGTATATATATATGTATATGTATATGTATATATATGTGTATATGTATATATATATATAGATATATATATATATTATATAATATATATATTAATTATAGTTAAGTTTATATGTATGTATCCGTCTATATAATAGGTAACTGCGATGTATAATACACAGGCAAAGCAGAGTTATAACAGAGTAATTTCCCTTCATTTTTAACGGTATTTTTTCATAACGTTTTCAAATAGCCAGATAACCGAAGAGATGGTGTTGTGGATTTCCACTTCGGCATCTGAAACTCAGAGTTTTATCTTGACTACGAGTAATGTAACATATTGTATATATATATATATATATATATATATATATATAATATATATATATATATATATATATATATATATAATATATATATATATATATATATATATGTATATATGTGTGAGTATATATATATATATATATATACATGTATGTATGTATTTGTATAGGTGTATATGTATGTGTGTGTATTTATATTTATTGGTGTATATGTATAAACTAGCCTTCTAAGAGTGTAGACATGAATCTGTAGGTACGCGTACGTATGTGTATATACGTGAATGTATGTAGATGTATGTATGTATGAATATAACGCGTGTGCGTGCGTGTATGTGTATGAGTGTACGAATGAGTGAGTGTACGTGCTAAAGAGTGTGCGTGAGTGAATGAGTGCTTGTTTTCCAGTAGACAGATAAATGGACTGGCTGTCATAGCCAAGATGTTTGTGACCAGCGGTCAAAGATAACAAAAGTAATAAATGAAGATAATGAAATTAAAATTAGGGAATGGGTCTGTATTTGTATGTGTTATATATATGGTGTATGTGTAGGTATGCATAGGTACACATATGTATATATATATATATATATATATATATATATATATATATATATATGTATGTATATGTATGTGTGTGTATATATGTGTGTATGTGTATATATGTGTATATAGGGACTAGTGTGCTGTGTGTGCATGTGTGTGTGTGGATATGTGTGTGTATGCGTGTATGTGTGTATGTGTGTGTATGTGTATATATATTTTTCTGTTGTATACGTGTATGCATGCAGTGAGTGTGTGTATGTATACATATATGTGTATGTGTAGATATGTATATGTATGTGTAAGTGTATATATATGTATATATGTGTGTGTGTAGTGTGGTATGTATATGTATATATGTTGTATGTTGTGTATATATGTATACATATGTGCATAGGTATAAGTGAGAATCTCCTTATTTACCTAAAACTCTATTCCCTTTTTATATATATTTTTTTATTTTTTTATTTATTCCTCTATCTAATTTAACACTGACTCCTTGACCACTCCCCAAAGTATGATATTTTGCGCTATGCCTAACCCCAAAAAGTCCCCACCAACACCCCTTTAAACCTGCCTAAATGTATAAATGCCAATACAATTCTTGTTAACTAGCTTCCTGAAGATTTCTCTTGAATGAAACAGTTCTAGTCCTGTAGAAGCTCCTTCTTATAATATATATATATATATATATATATATATATATATATTATATCTATATATATATATATATATTGTGTGTGTGTGTGTGTACACACACACACACACATATATATATAAACATATTTATAATACATAGGTATATATATACATGTATGTATATATATACATATACATATAGGTATATACATATATACATACATAAATATGTACATATATTTATACATACATATATATACATATATATATATATATACATATACATAAATATATACACATATATACATACATAAATACACATATATGTACGCATGTATATACATATACACATATACGCACTTACACACACACGCACACACGCACACATATCTATAGTGAAACTATTAAAAGTGAAACTATTAAAAATGAAACAATATAAAAGTGAAACTATTATATCACATTACAATAGAGTTGTTATTGTTTCACTTTTGACACGTAATACAGAAGCAGTCTAAAAATTGCTACTAGTTCACATTAAGCAAGAAGTTGTAAAGCTATTTGGCCTATGACACTCCATGGACCCTCAGTAAAGCGTAAAATTTAATTGAAATCACACGGGTAGTTCTCGAGTTTTAGTGATTTACACAAACACACATATTCTCAGGTTTATGTGTGTGTGTGTGTGTGTGTGAAAGAGTATATATATATATACGGCAGGCTTCTTTCAGTTTCCGTCTACCAAAGCCACTCACAAGGCTTTGGTTGACCCGAGGCTATAGTAGAAGACACTTGCCCAAGGTGTCACGCATTGGAACTGAACCTCGAACCATGTGGTTAGGAAGTAAGCTTCTTGCCTGCGCCTATATATATATATTTTTATTCTTTTACTTGTTTCAGTCATTTGACAGCGGTCATGCTGGAGCACCGAACAAATTGACCCAAGGATTTATTCTTTGTAAGCCTAGTTTTTATTCTATCGGTCTCTTTTGCCCAACCGCTAAGTTACGTAACCACACCAATATCTGTTGTCAAGCGATAGTGAGAGGACAAATACAGACATAATACATACATACACACATATATCTACGACGGGATTCTTTCAGTTTCCATCTACCAAATCCACTGACAAGGCTTTGGTCAGCGTGAGGCTATAGTAGAAGACACTTGCGCAAGGTGTCACACAGTGGGGTTGAACTCGGAACCATGTGGTAGGGAACCAAGCTTCTTACCTCACAACAATATATACGTTTATGAATATGGATGAATATGTATATGTGTAGGTGTGTAAGTTTGTGTATGTATGTATGTATGTATGTATGTATGTATGTATGTATGTATGTATGAATGTATGCATGCATGTCAGTGAACAGGTCGCGGTCTTATAGCGACGAAAATATTTTGACAAATTAAACTTAAATGTTGAAGTGAATCGAACGGCTTTTGTGTGTTACTTAAATGGCTTACAAACACCTTCCACGCTGCAATTGTTTTCGTTTCAGCACACGATCTCAGATCAGATCACTTGCTATGCAAGTACATCTCCGTTATATATGTATATATATATATATATATATATATATATATATGAATGTATGTATGTATATAAATATATACACAGACCCAATTAAATATAAATATCTAAATATGTATATTTATGTGTGTGTGTGTGTGTGTGTGTGCATGCGTGTGCACACACATCCGGAGATAGCTAGCCAGTTAGCGAGCTAGCAAGCTTGCTGACTACATAGATAGATAGATAGATAGATATGTTTCTTTATTAGCCACACAGGGCTAGATAGATAGATAGATAGATAGATAGATAGACAGACAGATACACATACTGACAGACAGACAAACAGACAGACAAATAGATAGATAGAGAGAGAGAGAGAAGAGAGAGAGAGAGAGAGACAGACAGACAGACAAACAGATAGATTCG
The DNA here is from genome assembly GCF_006345805.1 of Octopus sinensis. NCBI lineage: Eukaryota > Metazoa > Mollusca > Cephalopoda > Octopoda > Octopodidae > Octopus > Octopus sinensis. The sequence continues at coordinate 76,719,283 of NC_043001.1, forward strand.
GCCATCATTTATAAGATTCACTTTTCGTCTTGAGTTACAGAAGATTATGCATCAGTGCAGATTAGGACACTCGAGTTGCCAGGGAGCGCGTCTACTTAACACTCTTGAGCAATAAAACTGGGTTAATTGCTACTAATCAACTATTACCATCTGTTAATGTCATCATCTAGCAATTGTTGTTATTATTTATTTCTTTATTGCCCACAGGGGGCTAAAAACAGGAAGAACAAACAAGGACAGACAAGCGGATTAAGTCGATTATATCGACCCCAGTGCGTAACTGGTACTTATTAAATCGACCTCGAAAGGATGAAAGGCAAAGTCGACCTCGGCGGAATTTGAACTCAGAACGTAACGGCAGACGAAATACCGCTAAGCATTTCGCCCGGCGTACTAACGATTCTGCCAGCCTGTTGTTGTATAACCTCCAGAATAGTCCTATTTCAACTAGGTAGACTTATCTGTTTCACTCATTGGACAATGGCCATGCTGGGGCACCGCCTTGACGGGTTTTAGTCGAATAAATCGACCCCAGTAATTTTTTTTTTGCCTTGTTCTTAGTTATCGGAGAACTATCTGATCCTTAAGTAGTCGCTTGACCAGCTAGAAAGAGCAGTTAAATTTTACTCAGATCATTCTCTCATAAAAAAACGGGAAGGACATGTTCTCTATATCACGAAACACGCAGTTTCTCGATATAAAAAAAAGACGAAGTGGTCACGGTTAGAACTCATTTCATTTCATTGTGCATCTGCCTGGTCACGATTCACTTGTACTAAACAACAACAACAACAACGACAGCAAGAACAACAACAATAACCGTGACGTATGACTCCAAGAAGAATCTCTGGCGGTGCTGAGTTCAAATTTCTTCCATGGCTGTGTGGCTAAGATAATAATAATTTTGGCTTCGGGTTCAATCACACTGCGTGGTACCTTGATCAAGTGTCATCTATAATTGCCTCGGGTCTATGACTACCTAGTGAATGAATTTGGTAGACGGAAACTGTGTGGAAGCCCGTCGTATACACATGCACTTGCGTGTGTGTGTGTGTATGTGTTTATGTTTGCCCCACCACCATAGCTTGATGATCGGTATTGGTTTGCTTACGCCCCCGTGAATTAGCAGTTCCACAGACGTGACCAATACGCTAAGTACCAGACATTTTCTTTTTCTTTTTCTTTCTTTTCTTTTTTTTATTGTAAATAGGAACTGGAATTGATTTGATGCATCAGACAAAATATTGGATTGACCGGAAAGTTCGTGCTAATTTTTAAAGGAAAGAAAAAGGTTAATAAATACTTTCCAATACATTTTTAATCAACCAAATATGCACAATGCGTCTCCATCTTTCCTTTAACTTGAAAATACCCTCTTCCCAGAATTGAGGTGATTTCATGGCAAAGGTGTTTTTTCACGTCATCCAAAGAATTAAGACTATTCTGCAGAGACCTGAATAAGTGGAAATCCGAAGGAGCAATATCTGGTGAATATGGAGGGTGGGGTAACACATCCCAGCCAAGCTGCAGCAATTTTTGTCTGGTTCACAAAGAAACGTGCAGTCTTGCATTATCATGTTGGAAAACAACACTCTTCCTGTTGGCCAATTCTGGACGTTTCTCTTGAATTGCTCCTTTTAACTCGTCTAGTTGTGTGCAGTATTTCTCAGAATTAATTGTCTGGTTACTTGGGAGAAGCTCATAGTACAGAATTCCTTTCCAATCCCACCAGACACAAAGCAAAACTTTTTTGGGGTGAAGACCTGCTTTTGGGGTGGCTTAGGGTGGCTCATGTCGCTTACTCCAGGATCGCTTTCTCTGAACATTTCGGTTCATAATCCATTACTCATCACGTGTCACAATTTGCTTTTAAAAAGGCGCGCTTTCATTCTGTTTATAAAGCGAATTACACATATAAATGCGATCGAAAAGGTTCTTCTAACTCAACTCATGTGGTACCCAAACAACGTAGCGATTTGTGTACCGAAGCGTTACCAGGTGCTCATGAACGACGGATTTTGATAGGCTGAGGCTTTCTGCCAATTCTCGGGTTGTGCAATGTGGCTTATTCTCAATTAATGACTTGATTTGGTCATCATCTGTAGTGGATGGTCTGCCTGGTCTCTCTTTATCAATGAGACTACAATCTCCAGCTCGGAACCTTGCAAACCACTTCCGTACAGTTTCTTCGGATAAAGAAACATCACTGTAAACCGTGCATATTTCTTTGGTTGCTTGTGAGGCATTTTTCTCTTTATGGAAAAAGAAAAGCATCAAGTGCCGAAAATGAACTTATCTTCCATTTTAAAGGGTTACAGAATTAACACAGGTTATAGGAACATAAAACCTTCTTCCACGAAAAGATAGCTTAAACTGTGCTCGAAATGGAGGTGTAGTCAAATCCTATTTAATAGACTCAACCATGTTCTAAAACAAGTCGAAAGGTAAGCTACTATAAATCGGCATGAACTTTCCGGACAACCCAATACTTTGCCAGTTGCGTAGTTTGTGGAATGACAAATGGAAGTCCGTCTTGGGCGATGCTTTTATAGGAGCTCACTTTGGGGCCTGTCTGCTGTCCAAGCTCGTATAGGTTTAGGGCTCGGTGGAAGAGGTGGGGTGGGAAGACAAACTCAAGGGCCACCCTGGGCGGCACACACCTTATCTGCGCTGCTGTATCTTGCAATGTTTCAGTGTTCAGGCTCGCGGATGGGATTTGAAATGAGAGCGTGAAAATCTGTGATGTAACACTGCGTGGCATTTAGCTCGATGCCCTGATGATTCCCCTTCATAAGGCCGATTACTCGTTTACCACGGCGTATAAGTCACCGAGATCACAACATTCCCTCCTCACCAACCCGCTGAACGGAAGTGGACTGGAGCAACATGAAATGAAGTGTTTTTTTGCTAAAGAACACAACGCACCACCCTGCTCAGGAACCGAAACCACAATCATGCGATCGTGAGTGCAACACCCAATCACTAAAACCACGCGTCCTCCACGAGAATATAAAAGGGACACAGCTAAAATACCTATTTAGTCCGAAATACCACTGTTTCTGACACCAGATCATCGCCATTTCATTATTACAATTATTATCATTATTATTATTATTATTATTATTATTATTATTATTATTATTATTATTATTATAACAACACTATGACTAAATTACAGTCCTGCCTTTAATATTATACAGCGCTGACAACACAAATCGAAATGGATGATTGATTACGCTTGTTCATTAAACTTGCAACAATAGAAGGTTATCATTTATCGATTGGATCTCTCACCAGTTTACCAAGACAATTAACTCACATTCTCCACACTTGTGTCTCATTAACTTTTTCTTCTTCCTCCACAGCCAATTCTTCTCTCTCTCTCTCTCTCTTCCTCTCTCCTTCCCTGCCACTCATCTCTTGTTTCCTTCCTGTCCCATTTTTCTTTCTCGTTTTTTTTTCTTCCTGTTTGTATTTTTTTTTTTCCTTTCTATAGGGTTTTTTATTTTGTTCGTGCTTTTCGTATGCATGGCATGTATGCGTGTATGAGCGCGTATGTGTGCGTGCGTGTGTACGCGCATGCGTGTGTGTTTTGTTTGAAATAAATTGTTATAGACTATTAATCACATTCGTCTATTAGTGTGGTTTCCATTTTAAGTGTGTCGACTAAAAGTAAAGTAAAGGAACGAAATGCTTCCAGATCACAGCATAAATATGCGTGTACGTGGGTGCGTGTGTGTGTTTGTGTGTATGTGTGTGTGTGTGCGTGTGTGCGAATGTACGTGTGTGCTTGTGTGTGGGGGAGGAGTGTGTAAATATATTTGTACTCATATCAGCAGGCATAGCTCTGTCATGCTTAAGAAAACTGCCTCACACACACACACACACACACACACACACCACACACACACGCATGCGTATACATGACGAAATACAAAGAATGTTTGGAAAATTAAAAAGTTATTTGTGATCTAACAAAAAAATAAAAAACGACATGAATTTACACTATTCATAAACCGTTTCCCGTAATATGATAACAAACATTAAATGAAGAGTAGCCTGGACAGAAATATTTTTTCAACTTTGTAAGAGACATACACTCGATTCGTAACCAAAAATCTAAACCTCGATCTTCATGTTATTTCTCGTTGTTCGCGGAATTTGCACTTAGAATTTCGCTGCCGTCTTAGGGTGATAAAGTGTTGAATCTTCAGAGGCTAGTTCCATTCTATTGTCAATGACCTAATTCGACTTCAGCATATGTATGAATTCGAGATAGCGATAAGAAAACACGTTCTTTCCACTTAAACTTTCAGAGAGTTACCATCTCTCTTCCTTTCGGCCACTTACAGGCAAGTTTTATATTTCTTTACTACCCACAAGTGGCTAAACACAGAGGGGACAAATAAGGACAGACAAATGGATTAAGTCGATTACATCAACCCCAGTGCGTAACTGGTACTTAATTTATCGACCCCGAAAGGATGAAAGGCAAAGTCGACCTCGGCGGAATTTGAACTCAGAACGTAACGGCAGACGAAATACCGCTATGCATTTCGCCCGCCGTGCTAACGTTTCTGCCAGCTCGCCGCTCTACTTGCAGGCAAGTTTTACTTCAGCTATCATGGAAGTCAGAGACTCAATCTTCACACACACTGTCAACTTACTTTGCACGAGTCTTGCATGCTTTACTTTTCTTCCTCCCGCCACTTAACAAAGTAACAGACCTCTACAAGCACTGACAAGAAATTCTCTATCAAAACTAAGAACCCGTAACAGTTGTAAAACATCGTAACGGTTCAATAAAATTTTTAACACGTCACACATCTCTCAACTTACCGTAAATCCTCGAGTATAGTCCGTAGGGGATTTTTAGGGGAATGTACCTCTGAAAAACCTAAACCTTGTGTATAATACGCACCCCTTCTCTAACTTGAGTCAATGAGGTCTATATAACGTCCTTGGTTTGTAAAAATATATACGGTAACGTCCTTTATTATTATTTTATATATACCATAATGCAAACGTGTAGCTTTTTTGTGCATTTTGTTTGCAGAAAATAAAGAAATAACAGTAATAACGTTTAATAAATGTGCTTATTGCAAGTTATGGATGACTAGCAGTATCGCCCGGCGTTGCTCAGGTTGTAAGGGAAATAACTATAAAGCATTTTTAGAGAGTATATAGCCAAAAAATAACAAAAAAATGGAAAAATTATGGTAAATTTTTTTTTTAGTTTTAAAAAAAGGTGGAGTTGCGTCCCCTAGACAGTTTGCGGTTTGTGTTTCTGATTCTCGACCCCATGTCGAATTTATCGATTTTTTTCAGAACTGGGGGAACTTTTCAAAATTTTCGCTGCGTTAGTTTTGAATTATGACATTGGGCATTGGTATGTGTTGTCAAGTTTCATCAGAATCGGTTGAAAGCCGTGGTCAGGGTGAGGGTACAAGCAAACAGACACACAGAAACACGCACAACACAACTGCCGTTTATATAGAGAGAGATTCTTTTATGACTTCATTGCTTTCAGGCTTAGTTTAAGGTATTTTCGCGTCCGACATCACAAAATGTGTCTGAATAAACATTGCCGGACAGCAAATAGAGACTCGGACATTGCTTAGAAAATATTTTTCATTTTTAACCTCGTATATAGTACACACTAGGGATTTTGACCTTTAAATTTTTTGGGGGGAAATGCGGATTATACTGGAGGATTTACGGTAATTGTTTCTCTAATTACGCAACACGCAACGTCTTCCCCGACTTGCAACATTATACTGTTACATTTGGTGACCCTTCTTGTTACGTCTAACCGTTACAACTTCATTCTTTTGGTCAGTTTTTGAGTGATTCCAGAAACAAAATGTACCTAACTTTCCATACTGAAAAACACACCCAAGATTTTGCAAATTATCCGCTATGCGACATGCAATATCCCTGAGTTACTGTAATGGGCCGAATAGTGTCTTCTAGTGTTATATCTTTTATCGTTTACTTATTCCAGTCACTTGACTGCGGCCATCCTGGGGCACTGCCTTGAAGAGTTTAGTCCAGGGGTCGCCAAAGAGGGTCCAAGGGACCTCCTTGCAGTAGGTGAGCAATTACAGGGGTCGATGATTGCCAAGGGGTCGAATGGTGGTCAGCGTGTGAAAGACCAGCTCACCCAGATGAACTGCTTGAAATACTTAGTCAATTTCTTTATTAACCATGAGTTTGAGAAAAAGAGGGGGCGATACGAGGACAGACAAAACAAACATTGGGGTCAGAGTATCGAATGAGACGAAACGTATGAATAAACAAACAATTAAAATATATACAATTAAATGAGAATGAGTGATTTACAAGAAATGAAGCGGAGGACGCGGTCGACCCCACAAACCACATACTCACACTTTCTCCTTTTGATATTCTCGTTTAAACAGGTTATTTCACTCGCAACATACTTTATAGACTTCCATCTTTTACGAAACACACTTTGCGACAAGCATTTCTTCTCCAGCCTTATTTTCCGTTTCATGTGGAAAACGAAGTCGATTAGGCCGAGACTGGAGATGAACATGCCTGTTGCAATTCCTGTCACTCTCGTCTTCCATACTACCTCTTTCGCAACAGCAACTACCGGGAAAAAACAGGCTCGCTCCTCCCTATTCAGGGAGGTCGGCGGAACTTAGTCAGCACCGTGGGAAAACAAATTTTTACTGTTGCTAACGTTCGAGGCCTGACGTCGTAATTTGCATCGTTATCGAAGATTGAGAGGTGTGATTAAGGGGATGCGGACCGCCAAGTGTTTGCTTATGGAAATTGCCTGAACTTGGAGGGACGAGATGATTTGAGACTGAAACTGACCAATATTCAGCCTGATATCAATGCCTTGATTCAGGATCACCATGCTCATTGATGTTGTTGATTTCAATAAAAGATTTTTCAGCAATATTATGCGTTTTCACATTTTCTCACCGTGAAAACAACTTCATAAAAATTAAAAGTTCAATACTGTATACTCGTACTACATATAGTTTTAAATGTAAAAAGTGAGTCATCTTCAATAGAATTTCTTAATTTGTCGTACATGTATGCTTTAGCTAACATTTTGATTGCCAGCATCAGTACCCGGTACGCATTTAAGACATGGTACTGTACGGTAAAGTATGACGGTATTTTAAATGAGGAGGGTGGTCGATACAGAAGGAGAAGTGGCTCAGTGGGGTCGTTGCGGAAGAAGTGGCTAAAGGGGTTCGATGGATACTCTTTACTCTTTTACTCTTTTACTTGTTTCAGTCATGTGACTATGGCCATGCTGGAGCACCGCTTTTAGTCGAGCAAATCGACCCTAGAACTTATTCTTGTAAGCCTAGTACTTATTCTATCGGTCTTTTTGCCGAACCGCTAACTTACAGGGGACGAAACACACCAGCATCTGTTGTCAAGCAATGTTGGGGGACAAATACAGACACACAAACATATATGTATATATATATATATATATATATATATATATATATATATTATATTATACATATACCCGACGGGCTTCTTCAGTTTCCGTCTACCAAATCCACTGACAAGGCTTTGGTCAGCCCGAGGATATACTAGAAGACACTTGCCCAATTGTCATGCAGTGGGTCTGAACCCAGAACCATGTGGTTTGTAAGCAAGCTACTTACCACACAGCCACTCCTACGCCTGGTCGAAAAAGCTTGGCGACTCCTGGTTTAGTCGATCAAATCAAACCCCGGGACTTTTGCTTTTAGAAATTGAAATGTGTTACAAACATATTTTAACTAACCTAAATATCGCGTATGCCTAATCACAGTTTGGCGCTGATACTGTTCAATTTCTCTCGACCGGGTGGTCCAACGGCGCATCTCATTCAATGTCGTTGACTGATTATTATTTTTTAGTTAAAGCTACGGTTTTAAATCTGCTCAGAGTCATATCTCTTCTGTATTTCCCGTTGAGAAAGGCTAAAAAACAAGAAATGCTTCGTCTGGAAATCCGATAGAGGGCAGCACTGGGTAGATATGGTGTTTTTTTTATATCTTTTATATCTTTTTTCATCTCCACGCGACAATGTAATCAACTCGTAGGTAGTGCGACCTGAAGAATAGTTAAGCTGGTCCTCTGTATGTTACAACTAATATAACAAGGATCGCTTTGCTACGAAACGTTAGTAGTCCACATTTTACCAGCTCCATTCCTTAATATCTTGAATGTTTATTTGCACTTTTAGTATCTTTAGTTGCAAAACCGTAAGCTGTATGGTGACCGTCAGATATCTGAAAATTCTTTTATTTTCAATATACGACGACGTGTGTAATTTACGGTGTTAATAAACTCGTTTTATTGTATATTGTCCACCTTCTGTCATCTGCACTTGCAGCATAAACGCTCGTTAGATCGTACTTACGTATTTACTATACACACATATATACATACATACATACATACATACATACATACATACATACATACATACATACACACACGCATACATGGAAGCACTCCGTCGGTTCCGACGACGAGGGTTCCGGTTGATCCGACCAACGGAACAGCCTGCTCGTGAAATTAACGTACAAGTGGCTGAGCACTCCACAGACACGTGTACCCTTAATGTAGTCTCGGGGGATATTCGGCGTGACACAGAGAGTGACAAGGCCGGCCCTTTGAAATACAGGTACAACAGAAACAGGAAGTAAGAGTGAGAGAAAGTTGTGGTGAAAGAGTACAGCAGGGATCACCACCATCCCCTGCCGGAGCCTCGTGGAGCTTTAGGTGTTTTCGCTCAATAAACACTCACAACGCCCGGTCTGGGAATCGAAACCGCGATCCTACGACCGCGAGTCCGCTGCCCTAACCACTGGGCCATTGCGCCTCCACAACACGCATACATACATACATACATACATACATACATACATACATATATACATACATACATACATACATACATACATACATACATACATACAGGGTTTGGACAAAATAATGGAAACACCTTAAAATTTCAAATATATTTTAATATGGGTTAGGACCGCCTTTGGCAGTAATTACAGCTTGAATTCTACAACATATGAACTCGTACAAAGTTTGAATTGTTTCCAAAGGAATTTTTCTCCATTTTTCATCTAAATCAGTCTCCAGTTCTTGTAGTGACGATAGTGGAAGATATCGACTCCTTAGTTGTTTTTCTAAAATGCATCATAAATATTCAATAATATTAAAATCTGGGGACTGTGGTGACCAGATGTTCAACTTCGCTATAATGATCTTCGTGCCATTCAGTAACAACCTAAGCTGTGTGAATTGACGCATTATCATTCTGAAAGATTGCGTTTCCCTCCGGAAACAGTCCCGCTACCATAGGATGAATTTGATCAGATAAAATGCTCAAATAGTCTTGACTATTAATTCTACGATGAAAGGAAACAATTGAGCCGGCTGATTTCCAAGATATAGCCCCCCCCCACCACCGAATAATCACAGATCTTCCTCCATATTTAACAGTTAGAAGAAGGCAGTCTGGGTCAAATGCTTCTTTTGGCAGTCTGGGTCAAATGCTTCTTTTGGCAGTCTGGGTCAAATGCTTCTTTTGGCAGTCTCCACACGTACATTCGGCCGGTGGTCGGAAATAAGGTAAAGAATGACTCGTCCGAAAAAATAACATTCTTCCATTCCTCTAGGGACCAAATCTGTAAGTTTTTACTCAATTCTGAACGCTTTGCAACGTTTGTTTTTGAAAATAGTGGTTTTCTGATTGCAGCCTTCCAGTGAAATCCAGCTTTGTGCAGCTCCCGGCGAGCAGTTTTTGTGGAAACTGGGTTCTCGAGGTAGTCATTATGCTCTGCAGTAATTTTGGGAGCTCTACTTTTGTGATCTTTCCTAAGAATTCGTATAAGAGTCCGGCGATCCCTATCTGAAAGTTTTGATTTTCTTCCGGAGTTTTGTTTCGACGAGGAGGTTTTTCCTTCTTTCTCAAAGGCTGTCATTACTTTCGAGACAGTACTTCTTGATACACTAAACATTTCGGGTGTTTTCGTTACGCTAGCGCCTGCCATACGAGCACCAACAATTTGACCTCCCTGAAAGTCCGATAGATCTGTCATTTTAATGAATTTTAATTACTTTTTTCTGATGATATCTGAAAAGTAACAACAATTTTAGCAAAACATATTTAGCAACACTAACAATAAATCAAAAACATAAAAATAAACAAGCCTTTGATGGTTTTATAGATATTTCAAAATCATGATGCTATGATGCTAGATGTTCCCATTATTGTGTCCAACCCCTATACATATATATATGCACGCGCGCGCGCACACATACATACATACATACATACATACATACATATGTATATTGTATTTATACATGGCAGACTTCCACATAATTTCGTCAACGAAGTTCACACACACGGCATTGGTCGATCCAGAGCTATAGTAGGAGACACTTGTCCAAGTTGACTTGCATTGAGACTGAACTCAAGTCAACGGGTTTGCAAAACGAGCTTCTTAACAACAGAGCCATATGTTTTAATACAACTTATTATAACACCCATAGCAATGGCAGAAAGAAGTTAGCTGCAGTACCTTTTGGACATCTTTTATCACAACAAAACGTTACTATTTGCGGATACAATAGAATTCATTTCAAACTCGGTAGAACATGCAACAGATTTATTGAGAAATGTTACCCAGTTGAAATTTTGAAACATGATTGTGCCTAATTTGCATATTTGAGATTTGAATAGATAATTAGCTAATTTGCATTTTAATTAGATATTGAGCTCGTTTTTTATAAACGTGTCAGCTTAATGCAAACATTAATTAGCATAATACCAAATCTGTGCTACTTATAGAACGTGAGATATTTTATTTGCGCATCTTAATTAGCTTGTAAGATATTAAATATGGTTGCACTAAGATAAAAATAACAATGAATTACATTCTACATATCTTACTCTCGGGTCCCAAATAACAGTGGGTGGTGGAATAAGCAGGTGGGTTGGACATTTGCTTAAATTCTTATAAACAGATGGTTTGGAATAAACGGGGGCTGGGGTGGAAAATCGGTAATTGTATAGTGCTAACAGTGAAGGCGCATGGCTCAGTGGTTAGAGCGTCGAGCTTACGGTCGTAAGGTTGTGAGTTCGATTCCCGGACCGGGCTGCGTGTTGTGTTCTTGAGCAAGACACTTTATTTCACGTTGCTCCAGTTAACTCAGCAGTAGAAATGAGTTGCGATATCACTGGTGCCAAGCTGTATGGCCTTTGCCTTTCTCTTGGATAACATCACTGGTGTGGAGAGGGGAGGCTGGTATGCAAGGGTAACTTTCTAGGTGCAATCCCATGGTCATTCATGACCGAAGGGGGTCAACTCCTCAAATAGTGGTAACAGTATAAAATTTAAAAATTGTCTAGGTTGTCTCGCTTGATTATTTATTTTTTTTAAACCAGTTATTTACTCTCGGGTCTCAAATAATAGTGGGAGGGTTCCGGAATAAGCGGGTGGGTTGTACAGTTTGCTTAAATCCATATATGTGGGTGGATTGAAATAAACGTGGGTGGGTGGGAATCAGTGACTGAATAGTGTATGTACAAAAATTAGGAAAAATGCATCTTAAAGCACATATAACGATACAACGTGGCAAAAGAATTCAACAAGAGGCAAGTGAAATTAGCACATACGTGTGCTTCAAACGTTCACTTTAGTTAAGATATACATTTGGATGATAAAAATAAGGCATTTGTTAATTATGATAGCTATGGGATTTTTTTTTAAATACTGTGGATTAAACAGATATTAATACAAGCGACACGTCTTAAAAGAAAGACAAGTAAAATAAAATGAAAAGAATATAATTACCGTTTCGTGAACTTGTATTTATTATACTATACATAAGAAAACATAGCAGTTCGTAAATAGGTATAAATGATTGAATCATGATTCCTCGTCATTGTCCTTCTGCAAGTTTCTCGGTTTCGATATTCGCTTTTTTACGGATCGCCGAGCTTCACTGACAGTTGACATGAATTTGCTTTGATGTGGCAAGAAAAGTGTAGAGATAGAGCTTCCCGTCATCATGTTTGGCCGACCGTGCTTTGGCTCCTGCGAAACCTCCATGGGGATTTCTCCAGACGGATCAATCATCTCCAGAAAATTCCCAGATGTCTCGCTTTCATCTTCCGACTCACTTTCGACAACTTTTTCCTCATTGCCATCAAATTGTTCTGAGCCTTCAATAATGTTTGCACGCTTGACCACTTTCGGTGGAATTAATGACTCTCTGAATAGTATTTGGGTAGGGTTTTTATATCACCTCTAGACGAAACTATCACCATCGAAAGCGATTGTGACCCACGTCGACTTGAATGCATTTTCAACATCAATCTTGAAATTTGCATGTGCTTGATGCAACATCTGCATCATCTCCGATCGACTTGGCGTGGGTATTTTATTCTGAGTTTGAGCTAACTTTTCAAGCATTTTCGCTTTCTCTGTTTCGCGATATTTTGCTTTCAGTTGTTTGTGCAAGTGCAAGTCGTTAATTTAAACAAATCCGGTGATACCACCGCCGATGATGACTAGCACATGACCTCTCTTTTAGAGGGTGTCTCTCACCTCCAGCATCAGATGCGCCATGTAGTCACCGAGCACATAAATTGCAACGTTTGCCAGTGAAAACATATTGAATCGGTCTGGAAGGCTTTCAATAGAACAGAGTAGATGTTCTAATCTATAAGAACCTTTAGGAAACCATTGATATTTCATTGTAGGCAGGGCATTCAGTAGTGGTAGTCTTTTCCCAGTTCCTTTAAATACAAACTCTGGGATAAGATTGATTTTGTTATCATTACTAACCTGGATGACCACTGTGATACGTTTCCTAGACAGATGGTGGTTTTCTTTGACAAACGTATCTTGATTTCTGACATAAAATGCAAGGACATTTGATCTCCATTGGTAATTAGGAGGATCTACGCCAAATCTGTCAAGAAAATAACGACGCACACTCCATATGTTCTTCAATTAATCCTGAATGAGCTCAACACATTGCTCTTTGGAGATTGAACTGCGTTTGTTTGGAAATTTCACGGATACCTCATACTCATTTTGCCAACCTTTCATTCAGTTTTTTTTTTTTAAAACAAAGCTTTTCCTTAGTTGGCGTGTCTGGGTGTTCGCAAATCTACTTCTCATAAAATTTCTCGGCCTGTAATAGGAAAAGAGCTTGTGGTAGTCTCGCATGCAGCGTTGTTCTAACATCTAACATTTCCTTGTTCTGTGTCCCTGAAGCAGATGTGTTTTGTCTCGAAATGATTGATCTTCTTAAGGTTGAAAGGTTATCAATGCCCTAAAATGTTGAAAGCTCACCCGCATGAACGTTGGCTACATATACTGTGGATAAATATTGTTCTTCCATTCGTTATGAAAACAAATGGAACACTCCAGGTTTTCTTCCCATTCCTGTCATCTTGTTTTTCTTTTTTTTTTTTCTTGGTCATGCTGACAAACGAATTCCCTAGAGTTTGTTGTTTTGCACTGGTAACGAGAGTCAGTTTAATCGACTTATACTTCCCTTTAAATTGCTGACCTTGTGCCTAAGAATCGGACAACACGCCTTGCAGCATAGAGTTATGACCCATTACGTTCTGAGTTCAATCCTGCTGAAGTTAGCTTTACCTTTCATACCTACGGGTCGATAAAATAAAGCACTTTAATCCACTAGTCCCTCCCCACAAATTGTTGGCCTTGTGCCTAAATGATAAATCGTTATTTAAAATTTTCTAGGCTATCACCCTTGATTATTTTCAAAACCAGAATTAGTTATTTAGTTTATATATCCTAATTATTTTGTAACATATGGTATATATGTTTTTAACGTAAAATAAAATTATTAGATTCTCCAGCTGTTGTATCAATATGAACAGCTTACAATAAAATTTCACAGGAGATAGATGAGCAAAATTTGATAGGGTGGGAATAAAAGTGGGTGAGAGGGAAGGCTTAACAATTAATAAGCAGGGGTGGAATAAAAGCGAGGAGGTGTGGAAAAAATCTGAAAAATTAATAAGCGGGGTGGGGGACGATTATTCAAGATCCCAGAGTACTTAACGTGCAATACATTGGAGAAAGCCATAAAAGAACTACAGCCTTTATCTCAAGATAGCATATCGTATAGACGTATAGGGCTATAAAGGTTATCAGTAGTAGGCGGAAAGTGTCCTGCAGCGGCGGGAAAATTGCTAAATCGCGATTTTCTTCTTCCATGAGCGTCATCAGTAGCGAGAACCCACCATCAACCCCATGTTCAGACAAACTTAGCTTCTATTGATAAAGAAAAACACTCACTGACAAATCACTGGTGTCGCATATAACCAGCAGACTGGGTAGTTACAGTATGGAAGACACACTTAATCGATTATTATTTGGTGTTGAAATTTGGGATAGTCTGTCTGTAGCCTGGTCAGTGACGTAGTTCCACTA
>NC_043001.1:76738768-76743768 GCF_006345805.1 Octopus sinensis
TATAATATAATATAATATAATATAATATAATATAAATACTATATATATGCATATATACATACGTATACTATATACATACATGTTTACGTATATACATATACATCTGTGGGCACAAAACATAAACGTCACAAAACATAAATAGCAAATAATGCGAAGTACGAGGACATGGAATAAGGGCTTTTTTGCAACCAACGAAAGAAACAAATCGAAAATAAGACAAGCAACACAAGGAACGGCCCTTCATCAGTTGTCGGTTGTTTTTCTACTCCATATATATCAAGGTGTCCCAAAAGTCACAGATGGGTTTCAGTTTTTAATAACTTCCTTTAACTTGACGAATAAATGCATGAATTTTGATAGAATATAAAGGACATAATGGAAATTAATATGCACAAGTCAAATTTTGAAACACCGCTACATCACATATAAAAAAGGACATGGCTTAAATGGCAGCCATTTTCGGCTTCGCACGCCCGTGCTCTTTCCAAAACTTGCGCCATAACACCCTCAAGATTTCTCTATTGATGTTCTCCTTCAGTTGCACCAGGGTCTCTGGTTTCTTGACGTAAACCCCCTCTTTCAAGTATCCCCACAAGAAAAAATCCGTATCAATAAGTACATTATATCATTATAAAAAATCGTTTTCTTCAGATGACTACATGAATCACTAAATATGTATGTGCCGTGGATTTTAAATTATTCTAAATGTGCTTAAAGACGAATGAAATTGTTGAAAAAAAAGGTTTCAAATATTGGCACAAGGCCAGCAAATTTTGGGTAGGGGAACAGTCGATTACATCAACCCTAGTACTCAACTGGAAGATTTTTTATCGACTCTGAAAGAACGAAGGGTAAAGTCCACCTGAAGAATAATAAGTCTTTCTACCAAAGGCACAAGGCCTGAAATTTTGAGAGAGGGGACTACTCGCTTACATCGACCCTAGTCTTTCACTGGTACTTAGTTTACCGACTCCGAAAGGAAGAAAGGCAAAGTCGGCTTCGGCGGAATTTGTGCCCAGAACGTAAAAACGGACGAAATGCCGCTAAGCATTGTGCCCGGCGTGGTAACATTTCTGTCAGCTCGCCGCCTAAGTAATGATGATAATGATGATGATAACAACGATGACGACGACGATTTAAAAAGGGAAATACGAAGGTTGTGGTCAATGAAGAGAGTAGACGTGATACCAATAGTAATTGGTGCGCTCGGAAGTATCAGCACTCAACTACCAAAATGGCTGAAAAAAGAGTGGTGCAAGTGTGAAAGTAGAATACCTACAAAAATCAGCATTGTTTGCAAGTGCAAGAATTCTTCGCAGGGTTCTTGAAGCATGACCAGTAAAACAAGTGTCACCTTAGTTTACAGGCTGTGGACAATTGACACTTTCCATCATACTCAGCAAAATAAGGTGTGAGTTTCCATATGTATGTATATATATATATATATATATATATATATATATATATATATATATATATTTATTTATTTTATAGAAGGAGCTTCTACAGGACTAGAACTGTTTCATTCAAATGAAATCATCAGGAAGCTCTGATGATTTCATTTGAATGAAACAGTTCTAGTCCTGTAGAAGCTCCTTCTATAAAATAAATTAATTTACTCTACTATGTATTGAGTACCATATTTACTGTGGTTAACCCCGACTCAACCCGGGACCTACATATATATATATATATATATATATATATATATATATATAGTGAGAGAGAGAGAGAGAGAGAGAGAGAGAGAGAGAGAGAGAGAGAGAGAAAGAAAGAGAAAGAGACAGACAGAGACTTCGCACACACACACTTCAACAGTAATATAGAATAATTTTTTTTTAAATACAGAGGAGTGGATGATGTGAAGTTAATTCGATCCCGCAACGTCAAACAGTGAAATATGATCAATAAATTGTTTAGTGAATCACATCGACAGACAGCGGAAACTTGGACAGTCTGTGAAGAGAGAGAGAGTTCGAAGTCGAAGTTAATTTGTTTGTAATAGAGATGCGCGGTGAGGAAAAGACTGGTTGGTATAGTGAGACTAGGCAAATGAGAGGTGACTGTATAATGCATGTGTGCGCACAATAAAGAAATATGTATAATGCATGTGTGCGCACGCAGGCGATGAGTGTAACAATGTGTCTGTGTGTGAATGTTTGTAGCCTCAGTTTGTGCTCTGTGTGTGTACGTGCGAGTGTGCGCGTGTGTCTGGAAGTCCCTTTACATCAATGAATCGTGTGTTATGAACACAGGTTGTCAAAAGAGGGAGGAAATATCCTCCTATGATGGAATGTAACAACGGTTTTGCATTTTCGCATTCGAATCTGTCAGATCGTATTAAGAATTAATAGATACGTTCAATACCTTGTGAGTAAATCTGATAGATAGAAACTATGTAGAAGCCCAGTTCTATATTTAAGAGATGAGGAATTATGTACATTATTTACATTATTTACATTCGACGGGTATTTGTCTGCATCTTGTTTGTTGTTAATACAACGTTTCGGCTGATAAACCCTCCAGCCTTCATCAGGTGTCTTGGGGAAATTTTAAACGTGGGTTCTCATTCCTAAGGTATTTTTAGATGCTGTTGTTGTTATTATTATTATTATTATTATTATTATTATTATTATTATTATTATTATTATTATTGTTATTATTATTATTATTATTATTATTATTATTATTATTATTATTATTATTATTATTATTATTATTCTATGTTTGACTTTTGCTTTATGTCTGTACAAGTTGGCTCCAAGTCTCACCCAGAGACCTCAAGAGACAACAAGTTGGAAGTTCACGTTGTTGTTATGCCTAGTGTGCCATATATTTGGTTTTTTTTTGTGTTGTACTAGTGAATGTCTAATAAATAATTTTTTTTTTAAATGTTGTTTTAAACCTTGGGATTACATAGAAAGTATTTTGCGTAGGTTATTAGCAGTTCCCATGAGCACTATCTTTTGAATTTCTGCCATTTTTGGGTTTCCTTGTATCTGAGTTAGGTAGCAATCAGCCCCTTTCGCTATCATTCCCAAGGCACCTATGACAACAGGTATTGTTTTAGTCTTCAGGTTCCACATTTTGCTGATTTCTATTTCAAGATCTTTATATTTGCTCAGTTTTTGGTAGGTCTTGACAGATACGTTTATATCGATTGGACAGTCATATCAATGAGGAGGCATGTTCTCTTGTCTGAAGTCTTTCAATATGATGTCTGGCCTATTTGCATCTATCTTTTGTCAGTTTGAATGGTGAAGTTCCAGAGGAGTGAGATGTGGTCATTTTCAAGCACTGGAGGTGGAATGTGTTTCCACCAGTTTTTTTCATGGGGCAAATCCAGGTTTTTGCAAATTACCCAGTGAATATATTGTGCAGCTCTATCATGCCTGTTGAGGTACTATGTAGGCGCTAGAAGACTGCATTTGGAGACAACATGATCAATGGTTTTATTTTGTTGTCGGCATACACGACATGTTGGGCTACTGCCGTTCTTTAATATGTTGGCCTGGTAGTTTCTTGTTGGTAAGCATTGATCTTGAGCTGCTATGATAAACCCTTCTGTTTCAGATTTTAAGCCAGAAGCCATTAGCCATTGATGTTATTTTTGTTCCTATCATTTTCACCATCACCACCACTACTGCCATTGTGTGGGGGAGTAGTTGGTTAAAGAGGTCATGTTCTATGGGTCTATAAATAGATTCAGCAGATGGTGGAGAGATAGCCCAATAGATAAAGGACGTTAATGGCCAGTAAAGGTCAAACCTGTTTGCATTTATTTATTTTTTTTCCTTCTCTTTTTTCTTCTTTCCTTTCCACATCAATGATATGTATATGTATACTCACACACACATATTATCTGATGTTCACGTCGATGATTTTTAAAATTTCTGAATTCAATGTTATGAAATGTGGCTGTGTGGTAAGAAGTTTGCTTCACAACCACATGGTTCCAGGTTCAGTCCCTCGGTGCGGAACCTTGGGCAAGTGTCTTCTACTATAGCCTCGAGCCGACCAATGCCTTGTGAATGGAGTTAGTAGACGGAAACTGAAAGAAGCCCGTTGTATATCTGTGTGTGTGTGTGTGTGTGGTGTGTGTGTGTGTGTGTGTGTGTGTGTGTGTGTGTGTGTTTACGTGTATGGTGTTTGTCTCCATCACCGCTTTTATTATTGATAAAACAAGAAGAATTTTGAAAGAAAAAAACATTTACTATGCTAAGTATATCTATATATATATAAAACTCAACTTGTGTGTCTGTGTGTGTATATATGTATGTGTCTGTGTGCGTGTCTGTGTGTTTAACTTTTGGATCTGCCAAGTTTCATTATTAAGGATGGAAAGTAGTGTGTAGCAAATCTATATATATAAAGCTGAAGTTGTCTATGTGTGGCAGGTTTGGTAGCCTTCAACTAACACTATCTCCTTCGAGACCCTGCAGCGCAAGTTGACCAAAATTGAGAGTATGATAGAAGGCTTGCTCTTCATTCTGTAGAAGATAAAATTCAAATCGGATCATGTTAACACCAAAAATTATTTACATCAAAACAGTGCTTTTTTTTCTATGAAAATCCCTATTCTTGACGATTTTTGACTGCTGTGTCACCATTTTTCAGTGTATTTCAACTAGAAAAATGTTCACTTGAAGAGAATAACAAGTTGCATAATGCAAAACTTTTACTTCTCAAAAATTTAAATTCTAAAGGGTCGAAACAAACCCAAGCAACACCGGGTGATACTGCTAGTACAAAATAATTTTGAAGTAACATAGAGTAATCTCCCTTGTAGATCACACGCCAAAGTAGCACCAATTATTGTGAAACTGAGTCATGCAGTTATTAAATACATGTAACTCTAACTTTCTTTCGTTTGTTCACTCACTTGTACAGATGTGTATGCTTAAACTGTTGTTGTTGTTGTAGCCTGTTGTGATATATTGTTTTACCATCAGAGTAGATAGCAGCCTTTGGATATAATTTTATCATCCATCTGTTTTCGT
>NC_043001.1:76748768-76761268 GCF_006345805.1 Octopus sinensis
CGTGTTTGTGTATATGTGCGTATATCAATGTATATGCATTTATGTATGTATGCATGTATGTATGTATGTATGTATGCATGTATGTATGCATGTATGTATGCATGTATGTATTGCTCGTGTCATTGTGTTTATATGTATGCGTATAAAAGCCGCAAGCAGGAGTGGCAGTGTGGTAAGTAGCTTGCTTACCAACCACATGGTTCCGGGTTTAGTCCCAATGCGTAGCACCTTGGGCTAGTGGCTTCTACTGTAGCCTCGGGCCGACCAAAGCCTTGTGAGTGGATTCAGTAAACGGAAACTGAAAGAAGCCCGTCGTATATGTGTCTATGTGGTGTGTGTGTGTTTGTCCTCCCCACCATCGCTTGGCAACCGATGTTGGTATTTTTACGTCCCCGTAACTTAGCAGTTCGGCTAAAAAGACGGACAGGATAAGTACTAGGCTTACAAAGAATAAGTCATGGGGTCGATTTGTTCGACTAAAGACTGAAACATATAATAGAATACATATATATATATATATATATATATATATATATATATATATATATATTATATATATATATATATATATATATATATATAAAAGAAGTTTGAAAACGCCACGAAATAAGATAAATTTTAATTTTCTTAGAAAATTTACATGTTTCGGTTCTTCTTGAAAAAACGAACCTTATCAAGAATATTTTAAAAAGTTAAGTGTAATAAAAAAGTTCATAATTGTTTCTTACTGGTCTCAACAGAATCCACGTGGTTGTTTTTAGCTGTCTTATGTGTCCGAATGGTCAGTGACTGAAATGGCAGTAGCAGCAATGACTGTTGGTCGTAGTAGTAGTAACCGTGGTGGTGGTTGGGGTTGCAGCAGCTCATTGGTTGTAGCAGCTTATCTGTGGCAGTAGCAGCAGCAGCAGTAGTGGAGGGCTGTTGATGGTAGTAGTAATAGTAGTGACCATGATGGTTGTAGTAGTAGTAATAGTAGCAGCAGTCGTAGTAATCGTGGTGGTAGTGGTAGAATTCCATTTTTCTTTTCGGAAGACCAATGTATTGTTTTAATGTTCCTGGCCCAGGGTGTTCAAACTTGGTCCGAATTTTCTAATGAAATAAAGTTCTTTATTTTGGCGTTGAGTGAAGGTTACGTTGTCACTGAATTTGTAAAGTGGGCAAGTTGTGAATTTGAGATTTTTATTTGAAGCACATCTATCTATGTGTCCGCTGACTGGTATTTTCCTGTATTCAGGATTTCTAATTTGGGATTTATGCACCGCCATCCTTTTTCGTAAGCTGTTTTTGTATGGCCTATATACTGCCTATTTCACCCTGCGCATGTTAAGACGTAAATTAAGTTTTCTGATGCACAGGTGAAGTTTGTTCTGATGGTAAACTGATGGCCTTGTTCTAATGTGAATTCTGAACCTTCTACCAAGATGACACAGATTCCGCAGTTGGGCTTGCCACATTTTCTAACTGCTGGTTTTGTGGTTGTTGTTGAGTGCAGTTTAGCTTGGGTTAAAATCTTTTTTAAGCATTTTGGTTGCCGTTTACTTTTAATGATGGTGTGTGTTTCGAGGATCCGGTTCATCTTTGGGTCTCCCTTTAGTAGGGCTGTGCTTTGTAGTATGGTTTTGAAGGCCTCATTGTTAAGTGGGTTGAGTGTAGAGATGTAGGGTAGGATTTTTAATTTTTCTTTCTTTTTTGGTTTTGTTTGTCTCATGTTTTCTATACTTGATTTAAGTGCTCGTTGGATTGCACTGTCTATTAGGGGCTGTGGATAATTTCTATTTATGAGTGTAGTTCTGAGTTCCTGGAGACGAGTGTGTCGGGTGTTTGTGTCTGATATTATGGTGCAAATCCTTCTGGCTAAACAGAAAGGGACATTTATTCTAGTGTGTCTTGGGACCGTCACACACATATATATATGTGTGTACATATACATATACATATATATGTATCTATTTATGCATGTATGTATGTCTGTATGTATGTGTGTGTATATATGTATGTATATATATATATATATATTTATCTGTGTATATATATATACGTATTTATGTATGCTTGCGTGTGCGTGCGTATGTGTGTGTGTGGTTTGTAATAAGAAAATCTATTTTTGGAGGATCAGTCACTTGTATTCACGAATATAAAACCAATATCTTTCTGTTTCTCTTTCTCCCTCTCCCTCTCTTTCTTTCTTTCTTTCTCTCCTTCTCTCTCTTTCTCTGTCTCCCTCTCCCTCTCTCTCTCTCTCCCCCCCCTCTCTCTCTCTCTCTCTCACTTTCTCTCTCTCTAACGTTAACTAGTTTCAATGTAGCCGATTTCCATGAATAAACGAGATTGAAAAGACGCAAAAACGAAGCCTAACTGCTTGCCTGCCAGTTCGCCTGCCCGCTTGCCTGACTGCCTGCTTCACTCTTACGTCAACCTCGTTCCGCTTTCAGATTAAACAGAAAGATGCATAAAGTGACAACATTGAAAAAGGCCTATTTGTCACTTTTACTACTGAACATATATTTACAAGCTGAATGCAATTACACCCACGTTATAACCTTCTATATTAATTCTGAAACAAGCTTTCTTCTTCTATTCATCTTTCAAAATTATTAATTTTGGTAGAAACGCTGCGAGTGACGGACAAAATGTTTGAGAGGCGAAGACGTAGTGGCTGTGAGACTAAGAAGCTCGGTTGGTGACCACGCGAAACGGGTTCAGTCCTGCTGCGGTGCACACCATGGTCTTGGGGGAGTGCCTTCTACTACAGTCTCAGCTCCGCCCCCTCCTCAGGCCAACTAATGCCTTGTGAGTGAATTCGTTTGACGGAGAGTGTGTGAAAGTTCGCCGTGTGTTCCCCGCGCAAACACTAATCGGACACAGAGAGTGCGTCGTTAGCCAGCTGGAGATGTACTCCGGGGCTAAAAACAACAGTAGCATCGTCCTCTATTGGACCGTCACATCTAGTTGGCGATTCCGTACTGCTATTGTTTACTTCTCGCTCAGATATTTAATATTGCTTTTATACATACATACATACACACACACACAAACACACACACACACACACACACATATATATATATACATATATTCATATATACATACGTATATGTACATGCGTACATCTATACGTGTATATATATATATATATATATATATATATATATATATATATATATATATATAGCATATGTGGGCACAGGACGTCACGAACCGTATACAACAAAATATACGAAGCGCGAGTACATGGAACATGAGCTATTCCTTCGAACAACAAGACACAAATGGAAAACAAAACAAACAACATAAAGAACGGCCCCCTCATCAGTTGTTGGTTGTTCTTCTAGTCTTGTATTTCGAGCATTTAACAACAATATACGTTTTGATAAAACAGTTGCTCCCGCAAAGCAAATTAAATAAAATTTGAGATTTTGCGGAGGGTCAAAATTGGTAACGCAAACAGGACAGTGAAAACAAACAGGAAGGGCTGCTAAGCGTAAACGAGGTTGTCATAGCAAACGCGTAAATCAAGCTAGGACAGGAGACAAACAAGAACACGTCTTCCTTGTTCCAGCTACAACGGAGCGAAAGAAAGAAAGATAGCCAATGGTCATGTGGGAGCACGTGAGCAAGGGAGGAGGAGTAAGGGAGAGAGAGTGACATATGTGTGTGTGCTTACTTGGGTATATAATATATATATATATATATATATATATATATATAAGCGCCGAATGTTAAAACACCTGAAATCATGGACAGGCGAGATACTCACATGTAATCCCATCGAGGAGTGATGGACATTGCTGTTTCGCCATTTTTGTGCCTTATAAACATCATGTACCCGAACAACGAAGCATATACTTTAAGTATATGTTGTTGATAATGTTTATTACACTAATGCTGTTTCATATTTAAAATTTGAATTTATTCTTATGTATGCATTGTCCGGGCATAAAAATAAAAATAAATGCTCCCTTTTAAAGCCTTCCCGGTTTCATGTGTTCCCCAGCTGGACGGGACGTCAGTCCAGCGCAGCGTTACTCATTTTTGCAAGCTGGGTGGACTGGAGCAACGTGAAATGAAGTGTTTTCTCAAGAACCCAACGCGTTGCCCGGTCCAGAAATCGAAACCACAATCTTACGATGATGGTGCTGACACCCTAACCACTAAGCCACGCGCCTCAAAATTGTCCGGGCATACCCACCACATATTTTGCACGATATATGCATATAAGTCGTTGACTGGCAAAATGATTCATCTCCGATCCTGTTCGGGTACATGATCTTGAGTCACAGAAATAGTGAAACATCGATGTACGTCGCTCCTTGATGGGATTAGAGGTGAGTTATCTCGCCTGTCCATGACTTCCCGGTGTTCTAACATCTGGCGCTTTCAAGGAGTATTTGCATCACGCCAAATCGCAACCTATTAGCATGTACACGAAGCAACAGGGGAAAGAATATTCGATGTAGTAGAGTGTAGTTAATCGAAACTGATGACTCATTCGGTCGCCACTCCGAGTTTTTCCCTTCGTACATTCATTATAGTTTATAACGACTCACTCAGGGTACAAAGAACCAACTTCACTGACCCTTTTATAGTGACAATAAGATTGTTCAGAGGTAGTGGTCAAATTAGCTTGAAAACCAAAGAAATCTGTCCCAAATACTTGCAACGAAGTGGACTGCCCTAATGACACCCAACAACACCGTGTTAGAGTTTTAACTAGATGACAACTTAAGGATAACACAGTTATCCCTCGGTTTACACGGTACTCAATTTGCACGGCTTCATTTTCATTTTAGTACTCTTTTACTCTTTTACTTGTTTCAGTCATTTGACTGTAGGTATGCTGGAGCACCGCCTTTAGTGGAGCAAATCGACCCCAGGACTTATTCTTTGTAAGCCTAATACTTATTTTATCGGTCTCTTTTGCCGAACCGCTACGTTACGGGGATGTAAACACAACAGCATCGGTGTCAAGCGATGTTGGGGAGGGGGAAAACACAGACACACAAACATATACACACACATACATATATATATATATATACATATATACGACGGGCTTCTTTCAGTTTCCGTGTACCAAATCCACTCACAAGGCTTTGGTCGACCCGAGGCTATAGTAGAAGACACTTCCCCAAGGTGCCACGCAGTGGGACTGAACCCGAAACCATGTGGTTGGTAAGCAAGCTACTTACCGCTCAGTCACTCCTACGCCTAGTTTGGGTTTTGATCATTTCTTTCCTTCTTTTTCTTTTTTCTTGTATAAGTCATGACTGCGACCATGCCGGGGTACTGTCTTGAGGGATTTAGTCGAATAAATCACGTCTAGTATTTATTGTATCGCTCTCTTATGATGAAGCACTAAGTTGCGGGTCGTAAATATACCCACACCGGTTGTCAGGCGGTGGTGAGGGGACAAGCACAAACATACACACAGTGCATACATTCATACATACATACATACATACATACATACATACATACCTATATACGTTCGTGCACACGCGTGCGTGCTCATATATATTCCTTTCTACTATAGGCACAAGGGCTGAAATTTGGGCGGGGAAACAGTAAGACGATTTACATCGATTCCAGTACTCAACTAGTATTTATTTTATCGACCCTGAAAGGATGATATGTAAAATCGTCCTCGGTGGAATTTGAACTTATATCATAGAGCAGACGAAATGCCGTTAAGGATTTTGCCCGGCGTACTAACGATTCTGCCAGTTTGCCGTCCGACGCACGCATATATCACGTGATCACGTAACCGTCCAGGCTATTAGATGTTGTTACACATCGCTGGTCACAAAGCGTTTTGAATTGTTTAAGCCTTTAAATGACGCTACCCCGCTGTCTAGGCGAATAGGCCAACATTCCCCACTGATTGAAAGTGGGGCTGGAGCAACGTGAAATGAAATATTCTGCTCAAGAACACAACGTGCAACCTAATCAGGGAATCGAACCCACGATCTAGCGATCTTGAGTGCAACAGCCTAACCACTAAGCCATGAGCCTTCACGCACATATATTGAAATTAAATCTCGAATTACATATAAAGCTAAATAGCAGCTTGTAAATATAGGATTGACTAGATAGATAGATAGATAGAGATAGATAGATAGATAGATAGATAGATAGATAGATAGATAGATAGATAGATGAAGACAGTTGCATGTGTGTCATCATGTGAGTTGTACATCATTCAAACCAGCTACCCATCCCCTCCCTAAGACATCACATACCTCGCCAATCAACTGATGACAAGACACTCTTATAACCATTTTAAGGGTTGTTTCTTCTAAAAAGACGTAGTATCATGAACACCCCTATCACCATCCCCATCGTCATGTGGTTGAGAAGTGTTAGTATGTGTGTGTATGTACGTGTTCAAGTGTATGTGGATGTATATATAACGAATGTGTATGTTTGTTGATGTATGTTAATTTATGTTAATATATGAATGCGTGTGTTGTTGAGATACCAGAAAGTTGCACAACATATCTGGTTTCTATCTTATCAGTGAATGTTTTTTTCTTATAATAGGTCTAATGCACACACTCACACATAACACACAGATGCATATACATTTGCACACGCATAGATATACGCACGTTCACATATATACGTATCTCTATGTACAAATAAACGTAAGAAAATGTACAAAGACATGTTGTCTTAATCTCCAAGCATACACACTGATAATAATCCTTTGTACTATTGGGACAAGGCCTGAATTTTAGGGGAGGGGACTAGTCGATTACGTCGACCCCAGTGCTCGACAGGTACTTAATTCATCGACCCGCAAAGGTAAAAATTCAACTCCGGTAGAATTTGAACGCAGAACTTAATGACTGACAATATACCACGAAGCATTTTGCCCGGTGTGCTCATGATTCTGCCAGCTCACTGTCTTACGGTCGCTGCTAATAATGTGTCCAAGTAAGGCGGTGAGCTGACAGAAACGTTAGCACGCCGGGCGAAATGCGTAGTCGTATTTCGTCTGCCGTTACGTTCTGAGTTCAAATTCCGCCGAGGTCGACTTTGCCTTTCATCCTTTCGGGGTCGATTAAATA
Organism: Octopus sinensis; assembly: GCF_006345805.1. Taxonomy (NCBI): domain Eukaryota; kingdom Metazoa; phylum Mollusca; class Cephalopoda; order Octopoda; family Octopodidae; genus Octopus; species Octopus sinensis. The sequence continues at coordinate 76,755,839 of NC_043001.1, forward strand.
AGTACCAGTTACGCACTGGGGTCGATATAATCGACTTAATCCGTTTGTCTGTCCTTGTTTGTCCTCTCTGTGTTTGGCCCCTTGTGGGTAGTAAAGAAATAGGTATTTCGTCTGCTGCTACGTTCTGAGTTCAAATTCCGCTGAGGTCGACTTTGCCTTTTATTCTTCTGAGGTCGCTAAAATAAGTATCAGTTGCGTACTGGAGTCGATCTAATCGACTGGCCCCTCCCCAAAAATTTCGGACCTTGTGCCTAGAGTAGAAAAGATTAGTACGCTCAAGTAAAAATGTATTTCAACCTCTCTGATTTACTGATAAACCTTCGGTGCTATTGTGAGGTCTGATCTACCGCGGTATCCATAAGTTACATTGTGAAATGGCCTGATCTTTCTACTGAGAACTCAGTTGGTTTTGTGACCTTTTATGGTATGACTGTTACCTGTGCATATCTTTGATGGCTATGATTTTGATGATTATGGTTGGTTGTTGTTGTTGTTTGTTCGTTCGTTCTCGAGCCACGCCTGGCTCATAGGGCCGGTTTCCCGGTTTCCTTGGCGTATAGGTTCCCCACCTGGACGGGACGCCGGTCCGTCGCAGGTGAGCTGCATGATGCAGGAGGAAAGAGTGAGAGAAAGTTGTGACGAAAGAGTCAGCAGAAGTTCGCCATTACTTTCTGCCGGAACTGCGTGGAGCTTAGATGTTTTGCTCATAAACACACATATCGCCCGGTCTGAGATTCGAATCCGCGATCCCTCAACCGCGAGTCCGCTGCTCTAACCACTAGGCCATGTGCCTCCATAGTTGGTATGATTAAGTATGTTATCTACAATAATAAACGCGAAATTGTGTCTGTCCATCCGAGATACCTGTATCTCAGTCTACATTTACTCTACATAGGCATATTATACCCTTTTAAAATCAGGATGATCCCGGGGTTGAAAATTTGCCTTTCATTTGGTTCTTGAACATCCAGCATTAGGATCAGGTCTAGATCAGTATTTGTTATATGCTAAGTTGAAAATTCAAATTTTAAAAGAACTCAAAAAATTTGTGAACTTACAAGTTTTTCATTTGAACTAAATTTATAGTAATACCATATTGGTAGCGTACCAATAAATGCTTTATTATAATTGCTGTCTTAGTTTTGGGCCCACAGGCCCAATTAACCCTCTGGAGGAGCTAGAGTAAAAGCCCGCCCGGAGTGTGGTTTTTAAGCTAGTTAATAATAAATCATTATTCAACAATATTTAAGGTGCTATTTTAGCATGCGATCTGCCGCAGTATACGTAGTCTACGTTGGTACAGGACTAGGATTAGGGTTTGAGTTTAAGATAAGGATCAGGGTTTAGGGTTAGAGTCAGAGCTTAGGGTTGGGGGTTAGGATTATGGTTAAACTGTACGCTAAAGTGTAAATGGCCACGTTGACCGCACACTCAAGTGCAACCTTATTTAGCTTGTTTTTATCATCCTGGAGTATAAAATTCTTGCATTGGAGGTAGACTTCACCCTGATGTGTAAATATGCTGGTAGACCACACGCTGAAGTGGCACCAAGCCCTCTGTGTTGTCTTTCCGTACCCTCTTTAACACTCAATACCCCCAAATGGTTTTGTAATATCTTTGTAAGGCATTTTATTATTAGTATGGAGGAAGGTCGCGAGCTGGCAAAATCGTTAACAAACCGGGCAAAAATTCTAAGCAGCGTTTCGTCCATCTTTACTTTCTGAGTTCAAATTCCACCGAGGACGACTTTGCTATTTATCCTTTTGGGATCCATGAAATAAATGCCAGATGAAAAGGTGAGTCGATATAATCGACTAGTCCCCTTCTCCCAAAATTTCAGGCCTTATGCCCATAATAAAAAAGAAAGGATTATTAGTATAGATAAACACCAGTGGTAGTATAAGATGATTCTTTCTGTAGCAAGACACCTTTTCACCGATCTACGAAGTCTTAGATTATTGCCAAGTTCTTATTGAATAAAATTCAAGCAAACCTACTCAAGTATTTCTCACCCACGAATGACTGTGTTTACGTGTAACTTTCAGAAAAATAATTTTCTACAAATACTTTTCAGTTGGTGTAAATTTCGATTATATTGGAATTTGTCGAGAAAACTCTTTTCGAAGAGCTCGAAGAGGTGTTTTGGATAATTCACATGAGTTGACTTTGTTTCCTCATAACCTTCAGAAAATTGCGTATTTTTAAATAAAATTTTCTACATATAGGCGCAGGAGTGGCTGTGTGGTGAGTAGCTTGCTTACCAACCACATGGTTCTGGGTTCAGTCCCACTGTTGTGGCACCTTGGGTAAGTGTCTTCTACTATAGCCTCGGGCCGACCAAAGCTTTGTGAGTGGATTTGGTAGACGGAAACCGAAAGAAGCCCGTCGTATATATGTGTGTGTGTGTGTGCATGTGTGTGTGTGTGTGTGTCTGTTTGTGTTTGCCCCCCACTCCCATCGCTTGACAACCGATATTGGTATGTTCAGGTCCTCGTAAACTAGCGGTTCGGCAAAAGATATCGATAGAATAAGTACTAAGCTTACAAAGAATAAGTCTTGGGGTCGATTTTTCGACTAAAGGCGGTGCTCTAGCATGGCCGCAGTCAAATGACTGAAACAAATTAAAGAATATACATATATATATGACGGGCTTCTTTCAGTTTCCGTCTACCAAATCCATTCACAAGGCTTTGGTCAGCCCGGGGCTATAGCCGAAGACACATGTCCAAGGTGCCACGCAGTGGAGAGAGAGAGGGAAGTAGAGGAGAGAGAGAGATGGAAGTAGAGGAGAGAGAGAGGGAAGTATAGACAAACTATTATTGAAAATGGTGTGGTTTTTGCATCTGTTGCTAGAACAACAAAAAGCAAGATGTGATTAAACCTATGTCTGCAGCTAAGATTTTTAATTCTCTCTTTTAGTGGCTAAGTTCACCTAGGTATAAGTGCTTTGGTGCTGTGTAAATGACTCATCTGAACAGCAGCAGCAGCAATGTTCAATTGGGCTTTCCAAATGTGATTCTACTTGTCATATGAAAAAACGAAACGGAGCAAATTTTGGCGTGCCTGTGCCTCTCTCCATCCGATTTTGTTTCCTCATAACTTCCTGAAAAATGGTTATTTATTAATGAAATTTTCTACAAATACCTTTCAGATAGTGAAAGTTATATCAGATTTGTTATGAAAAGTTATTTCGAAGGGAGCGAAGTGTTTCGGATAATTCACAGAAGTCACTTTGTTTGCTCATACCATTCAGAAAAAGAAGTATCTTTTAATGAAATTTTCTACAATTACCTTTCAGAGGATGTAGAATACAATTATATCGGAATTCACTTCGAAAAAAATTGGTGCACACATACTAACACACATGACGTAAAATGAAAAAATAGAAAATGAAAATTGAAATTTTGAAAAAATTAAGTAATGTGTATGTGCGCGCCCACCAATTTTGTTCACATTATGGTTCCGGGTTCTGTGGCACCTTGGGCAAGTGTCTTCTACTATAGCCTCGAGCCACCCAAAGCCTTGCGAGTGGATTTAATAGATTGAAACTGAAAGAACGCGGTCGTATCCGTGTGTCTGTTTGTGTGTGTGTATGTGTTGTCCCATCATCGCTTGACAACCGATGTAGGTGTGTTTACGTCCCCGTAACTTGGCAGTTCGGAAAAAAGACCGATAGTATAAGTACTAAGCTTGCAATGAAAAAGTTCTGGGGTCAATTTCTTCGACTAAAACTCTTTAAGGCGGTGCCCCAGCATGGCCGCAGTTTAATGACTGAAACAAGTAAAAGAATAAAAGAATATATCCGTTTCCTTTCCAATAAAATTAGTCCCACGAGGACATTTTCAATAGCTTGTGATGAAGATCGAACCAAACACATTCATTATTACTCAACATTTCTTTAGAATTTGCTCACCAGTTCTTAAACTGTTGTTACTATTGAAATGAACTTAGTGTGAGTGAATATCTTGTCTTGTACTTTCGGGGTACAAGAAAGCAATCACTACTCGTTCGTTAATAATCCAGAATTCTACCAGTCAGAAACAACAAGACGCAGACGTAAAATATATATATACTACTTTATTCTCTTTCTTGGTAACAATAACAATAAGTGTGTTATCTGATGTCCTTGGTTCTGGGCGCGCAAGGCTGAAAGTTAATCGATTGTAACATTTACAATATTCAGCCGCAAATCAGAACGGGTTCAAGATGGCGTCGAACAATGGAGACGATGTTGGTCTGCAACAATTTTGGTTAAAGGCCTTTTGGTAAGGACTGCTAGAATCAGTTCGAACGGAGAGAAAATATTAACGTCCTGCTCCTTAGGTCGCTGCTGTCCTAAGTCGCCGCTGCTGCTGCCAGCGGTCAAACGTTCTACGACCCCCTTACCTTGGCTAACCACCAGATAGGCAAAAGGGTCGTGCTTCCGGTGGTTCGCGCATGCGCGAGAGGGCCCTTCCTTTCTGTGCCTTGGTGAAGGCACCAACACGCGCGAAAATAGAAAATGGACGGTGCGCGCGCGCGCACCGTTATAGTATCACTACTAGGCTCCCCTCCAGTGCGTACGCACGAAAGGAAACTTATTGTAGTGACTGCAAAACTCAAGGTGGACACCAGATAACCAAATAGCACACAATAATATAATGGCAAAATTTATAACATACACAAGAAATTTACTAAAGGAAAAAGAGAAAAAATACTCAATGAGCAAAAATCAAGAGTGCATGCATGAAAGTGTATACGTCACAAAGTATAAACCCTTCCGCTGAAAGGAGCGGAGGGAAAGCAAAACTCACAGTCAATGAACCTAGGCGAAATTAAATCCAACTCCTCTAAAGGTGGTTGATCCTGCAAAATAGCAGTTAAATCAATTGCTGCAGGAGAGGAAATGGAATTGACAGAAGCTCGCTAGTAACACAAAAGGCAAAAGTGCAAACATGCTGGTGTGATGCGCGACACAGATAATTTTCTGTTAATTACGTGACCAACAGTGGTCTAACAGGGAAAAATAATTACGCCTCAACATGGCGCAGCGCATGTGAACATCCGACGTCCTATGAGTCGGGAAAAACTAAGCTACTGCAAACGTGTTGCAAAAAACAATGCAAGTACACGTGCGGAGCAAAAGGCGCATGAAATGCAATAGAGTTTGCCAGACCGAAAAAACAGCAAGAATATGCCAGTGGTTGAGCGATTATATGCCTCGTTCGTACAGGAACAAAGGTATGACATGCTGGCGCGTTATAATGGACAAACAACCCTCTCTATGTATACGTGACCGACCTAGGGTCTATAGAAATGAGGGGTGTCCACAAAAGGCAAATTCAGCATGGAAAAAAAAAACAAGCGAGAAAAGCATGTGTGACGTATGTATGTGAGAGAGAGCATTTATGTGTGTGTACGTGTGTGCGACAGAAATACATACAAGGTGAA
>NC_043001.1:76766268-76771307 GCF_006345805.1 Octopus sinensis
TGTGTGCGCATGCACGTGGGAGTAAACACACACACACACACATACTTACGTACATGCATATATGCAGACAGCAGACAAACAGACAGACAAAAAGACAGATGGACAGAAGACAGACAGACAGACAGATATATAGATAGATAGATAGATAGACAGACAGATAGATAGATAGATAGATAGATAGATAGATAGATAGATAGATAGATAGAGAGAGAGAGAGAGAGAGAGAGAGAGAGAGAGAGAGAGAGAGAGAGAGAGAGAGAGACGCTTAAGCATGTGTGTATGGCTCAGAAGTTTGCTTCGCAACCAAGAGGTCTCGGGTTCGGTCACACAGTAATTGGACTGCGGCCATGCTTAGGCACCTACATGACGGGTTTAGTCGAACAAATCGAGCACCGTTCTTAAATCGAGTCTGGCACTAATTCTATTGGTATCATCAGCTGAACTGGTAAGTTACGAGGATGTAAACAAACAAATACCGGTCGTCAAGTGGTGGTGGGTGACAAAAACAAACACAATTGTGCGTATGCATGCACACACATGCAGATAGATAGATAGACAGATAGATAGATAGATAGAGATAGATAGATAGATAGATAGATAGATAGATAGATAGATAGATAGATAGATAGATAGTTAGGCAGACGACGGGTGTCTAAGTTTCCGGCTACCAAATCCACTCGCAACGCAAGGATGCTACTGTAATATGATATCTACCATCCATTTTCTAATATAGTATATCTTCTATTAACTTCCTACTATAATGTGATATCTACTTCGTCAATCTGTATAGGATTTTCCTGTGCCAATCATTTGATCCCTCGTTTGGTGTGATATTATCACGCTACAAACTTCACGACACATTAAACCAGTTTGTAATAGTATTAGGCGACTTTCCAGTAAATGTTATTGTAGTACTCCTCGGGATCTCGTGAATAAAATAGTACACTAATTCTAAAATTTCACACACACTCAATCTGCTATTGATCTTCTCATTTAAATCGGTATAGTAGAAAAACGGATTTCCTTCTCGAACTGAGCTATATGCTTGATACCTTTTTTTCGAACATCTCAATATTGGCCGGAATTTTCCCGTTCTATTCCTCTTCTTTTTTTCTTGCATTTGTGTTCCGCATTTATGACAAGGAGGTACATTTCCTTCCTCGTCAATAAGATAGTGCTCTCTCAAATAAGGCACCGATTCATTTTCGCTTGAGATTATTTTGTAAAAGTCTCTGGCCAACATGGTGCTAGTGTGAACAACTAAACGGGCTAGAATTAATTGCTGAAGGCCGTAAGTGGGTTGTTTGGTAGAGTGCATTGTCATTTACGGTAGGTCACAAATAGCAAGACAGATATTATACTAAAGTAGCACCAACCCAAGTCTATAATAAAAGACAGATCTTTTCGCTTTGACCGGCAGATATTTAAAATAATTTTTTTTGTAACTAAACACTTTTAAACTTCGTATACTGGTAGAATGTGTTTATAAAACATTTTTCTCTTAGCTTTCTTGAGAATATTCTGTAGTTTGTAGCATATTTGTTGTTTAATTTCTTGCATTTCGGTAATTTCAACCAATCAATGACGTCTATTGAGGTGAAAACAATATCTGCCGAAGTCTGTCAACAATAATGTTTTGCGGTGTCATATGAAAATGTTCCTGCTATTTATGACATATTTCATATCAGTTACGTTCGTAAGAATAAAAGTGAAAAGATCCTGAAAGACATGCCCAATGCACTACACAGCAGGACCGAACCCAAGACCACGCGGTTGGGAAGTAAGCTTCTTACCCACACAATCAACAAATATAACGATATCACCGTAATAATACTATCACGTTGAATGTGGACCATTAAAATAATCATAACAACAGCAATACATGTATAGCTATGAATAATTAATTAGCTGTACGAAAGTCACAATACACTTAACATATGTCGTCTCACTGGCAAACTATTCGCCGTTGGTAACCCACGCTCCATTGCAACGATAGTTATTAATATTTATTACAGAATGTCCATAATACTATTCCACTATGGTCGAAGTAGTGCTGTCTGAACTATGGAACGAAATCTAAGGTATAATTTATTGTTATATAGCTAACATTCATAATATTCGTGAGAGAAATGACTGATGAAGTATGGAAGCAAATCGAAGACACAATCGATAAAGGCACCAAGTTATCAAAATAGTCGTACAATAGATGAATCGTATCATAAACTAGAGTGTTACCCGCCAAAAGTATACTTTTGCTACCATAGATAAACATGAGAAACTAATCACTATGAATAATCCTTTCTATTAAAGGCAAAAGGCCTGGAATTTCTCAGGTACTTAATTTATCGACCCCGAAATGATGAAAGGCAAAGTCAACTCAGGACGTAGCGACGGGCCAAATAGCGCTAAGCATTTCGTCCAGCGGGATGACGATTCTTTCAGCTCGCAGCCTTACAGTCTCTATAAATAATAAATAGCATATATACACACACGCGCGCGTGCGTATGTGTATGCGTGGAACTTTGGGCAAATGTCTTCTATGATAGCCTCGGGCCGACCAAGACCTTGTGAGTGAATTTGGTAGTCGGAAACTGGAAGAAACTCGCCGTTTAAGTATGTGTGTGCGTGCATTTGTGTGTGCGTGCGTTTGTGTGTGTGTGCGTGCGTTTGTGTGTGTGTGCGTGTATGTGTGTGTGTGTGTGTGTGTGTGTGTGGCGCGCGCGTTTGTGTGTGTTTGTGTGTGTGTGTTTCTGTCTGTGTTTCCCCACCACCGCCGCTTGACAACAAGTGTTGATGTGTTTACGTCCCCGTAACTTAGCGGTTCGGCATTAGAGAATAAGTGGCAGGCTTTTAAAAATAATAAGTACTGGGTTCGATTCATTCGACTGAAAATTATTCATGGCATTGCCCCAGCATGGCCGCAGTCTAATGACTGAAACAAATGAAAGATAAAAGATGCAAACATACATACAAGCACCCATACACACTGCTTCTTTAACTTCCGCTGCCAACTGATCGTCAAGTTTATCCTTCAGCTGAAGGTCCAGTTATGTCTATGAGTGTGTATGTGATATTGTGTGAATGTGCGAGTGTGTGAGAGTATGCGAGTGCGTGCGTGTACATGTGAGTCTGTGTGTGTGTTTTTCTGTGTGAAAGTATGTGTTACGTATTTGGCGTCCATCGAGTACGTGACTTCTATCATCCTTGTTATTGTCAATTTCGACGCTCCTCACTCGACTTCTTTTATTTAATCTTTCACGTATTTTTCTTTTGTGAAACCCTCCCACTTCTCTCTAAACACTGTAAAGCGTGACTTGGGCAGGTAATCAACCTACCAACATTTAGATGGATTGTCACTATGTAAAGATAGTTTATGACCGTTACTTCGATAAATTTTTAAGCATGTTTATTTCTTGACGTAAGCTTAACTTACAACGAAAAACAGTTGATACGTGTATAAAAAAAAGGATATGGTTTTCAAATATGCTCTTTCCTAGAATTGTAACATTCAGTACCATATATGTGAAATTTGGTGCTAACTGATAAGCACGTAGACAAGGCAATAGTGGTTGTCAAGCGGTGAGAGGCAAGCACAGACACATACATACATACATACATACATACATACATACATACATACATACATACATACATATAATAATAATAATAATAATAATAATAATAATAATAATAATAATAATAATAATAATATAAATAATATATATGCATATATACATATGTACATGAAAATGTGACCGCGTGTGTACCGTTGGCGATTTTTTTCCTCCGTCTTCCCTTCTCTGGATCTTTCCTTTTCCTCTGTTTCTGACGAAGAGCTCCGCTCGAAACGTAAAACCCTCCTTCTTCCCTTCCTTCCTGAGCGTCAAATAATACTATATTTGTTCCACGTCCTCGCGTTGTTGTGTTTTCTCTTTGTGTTTTTATGTGTGGATTAACTTTACATACTTACCTATATACACAGGACGTCACAGAACGTAAACAAAAAAATAATATTAAAATATGGAATACGAAATACGAATACCTGGAATATGAACTTTTTTGCTAACAACGAAGGAAACAAATGGAAAATAGGACACGCAACATAGAGAACGACCCTTCGTCAGTTGTTGGATGTCTTTCTATTCCGTATTTCGAGCATTTCACAAGATACGCCTTCGATAAAACAGTTGCTCCCACAAGGCAAATTAAATAAAATTTGGGATTTTGCGGATGGTCTAAATTGGTAACAAAAACAGGACAGTGAAAACAAACAGGACGGGCTGCTAAGCCTAAACGAAGTGGAGTAGCGAACACGAAGAAGCAAGCTTGGACAGGAGACAGACAAGAATACGTCTGATACGTCCAGCTGTATCAGAAGGACAGGAACACAAGTTAGGAAAACAAAGAAAGATAGCCGATGGTCATGTGGGAACCACGAGAGAGCAAAGGAGGAAGAGTGAGAGAGAGAGTTAAAGACAGAGAACGGTGAAGGGGGAGAGAGCATTAGAGAAAGGATAAGAGAGAAAAAAAACGAGAGGGGGGTAAGGAGAAATAAAAAAATTAGAGAAGAAGAGAGAAAACGAAAGAGTGATAGAATGCTAGAAAAGAATAGAATAGTAAGTATTGCATCAGAATTATTAAAATAAAACTTACTTGGAAATGGACGCGTGGCATTCAATCATATAATAATATAAATAATATATATATGCATATATACATACGTGTATGTACATACTTACATTTATACATATATACATATGCATATGTGAGCACAGGACGTCACAGAACGTAAACAACAAAAAAAAAAAGAAAATATGGAATACAAATTACGAATACATGGAATATGAGCTTTTTGCGAACAAGAAGGAAACAAACGGAAAACAAGACACGCAACATAAAGAACGACCCTTCATCAGATATATATATATATATACACAAACACACACGCACATATCAATGAACATATATACATACACAAACACACACACTAATACACACACGCATACATATATACACATATATAAATAACCTACATATGT
>NC_043001.1:76771407-76786407 GCF_006345805.1 Octopus sinensis
GTGTGTGTGTGAGTATGTATTTATAATTGTCCAGTATTTTCTGCTTTTGTCACAGAAAGAAAACTAAAATAAAGATGGGTTTTATTGTTAATAAATAATAAATTACAAGCAAAATAACTTATTCCTTTTAGTTTTTTTCTGATGAAACGATAGTCGTAACATATTGACTGATTTTTTTAAAGATGTTGAATAAAACCATTCTGTTCTCTTTTCAACATTGGTTTCTTTTTTGTAGTTGTTTTATCATCGATCTTACAACTAAGGTATATATTTATGCGTGTGTATATAGATATAAGCTTAATGGTCTGTATTTATATAGTTTATGCATGTATTTATAGTTTATATTACATGTATAAAGCTAGATTGATTTTTTTCTATATAGGTTATATATATATATATATATATATTTGTGCATATGTGTATGTATATATATATTTATATATATATATATTATATAGATAGATCAATAAATAAACTGATAAATATGGATGTTGATACAAATATAAGTACATATGTGTGTATGTGGTGTACATATGTAGATATGCATACATATAAATATGTCTATGCACACACATACACGCTACTTTATATATTTATAAATTTAATGGACTAGTTTTCTAGTTACAAAGACAGTGATCGGATGACCCTGTGTTTTTTATATATATTGCAAGCGAGGTAAACAGCTGCCATGCCTAGCAATGAGTACCCACCACTGAGGAGAGTCAATACAGATCGAAACCACATCATCTGCTGGTCTTGAAGCTAGGGTGGCAGAAGTTACCTTCCGTTTGCAATAAATATCAGGTGTAAGAATCACACTGAATAAACTAGCTGGAGATTGCTTCCTAAGGTTAATTGGCAGTATCGTCTTAGAGGACAGCCACATTGAAGTAGCCATAAGTAATACTGAAAAGAATACAATTTTTCAAAAAACAAAAAGGATTCCTTAAAATTAAAACAAATTTCTCATTTGTGCAACTTCTCTCACAACTACTCTATCATTTACCCCTTCTTTACTTTGTGAAGGCACATGGCTCAGTGGTTAGAGCATCGAGCTTACGATTGTGACATTGTGAGCTCGAATCCCGGACTGGGCTGCATGTTGTGTTCTTGAGCAAGACAATTTATTTCATGTTGCTCCAGTTTACTCAGCTGTAGAAATGAGTTGCAACGTCACAGGTGTCAAGCTGTATCGGCCTTTGCCTTTCCCTTGGATAACATTAGTGGCGTGGAAAGGAGAGGCTGGTCTTCCATAAACAACCTTGCCCGGACTTGTGCCTGGTAGGGTAACTTTTTAGGTGCAATCCCATGGTTTGTGTCATGACCAAAGGGGGTCTCACTTTGTGTATAAAATCCCTCTACTCATTGCCTGCCTCCAGTTCAAGCATGTACACTCATCTTGCACCACTTATGTCGACCCTCTCTGTATCTCTTGTTTACTCTTTCTATATATAATATAAAGCTTGACTGGAGACCTCAACTAACCAACTAAATAACATATCAACTATTATTATATAACTGTATCGATCAGATTATATCACATTTCTATACATCACTGGTCACAATGTGCTTCCTTGTATTGATGCAGCTTTCAAATGATACCACCTTGCTGGTTAGATGTGCAGGCCAACATTGCTCCAGAATGAGATGCCAGTCCATCACTGGGTTACCCATTTACAGCTGAATGGACTGGGACAATGTGAAATGAAGTGTATAAAAGTATAGAGTAACCCATAAGGTTAATGTAAAATTGTTCTTATTGTAACTGAACTGGCAGAATTGTAGCATGCCAGGCAGAATACTTCACAGTATTATGTCTGTCGCTAGGTTCTGAGTTCAAATTCTGCCGAGGTCAACTTTGCCTTTCTTCTTTTCGGGGTCGATAAATTAAATACCAGGGAAACACTTGGATTGATGTAACTGACTAATTCCCTCCCACAAAATTTCAGGCCTTTTGCCTATATTAGATAGAAAAGATTATAACCAAACATGTAAACAAACTTTAATATAGTTTTGTATGTGTGTGTGTCTGTGTGTATAAAATAGGTATTTTTTTTTATTCTTTTACTTGTTTCAATCGGTTGGCTGCGGCCATGCTGGAGCACCACCTTTAGTCGAACAAATCGACCCCAGGACTTATTCTTTGAAGCCTAGTTCTTATTCTATTGGTCTCTTTTGCTGAACTGCTAAGTAGAAGACACTTGCCCAAGGTGCCATACTGTAGGATTGAACCTGGAACCATGTGGTTGGGAAGCAAGCTTCTTAACACACAGCCATGCCTGCATCTATATATACTCTTTTACTCTTTTCAGCCATACTGGAGCACCGCCTTTAGTCGAGCAAACTGACCCCAGGATTTATTCTTTGTATGTCTAGTGCTTATTCTTTCGGTCTCTTTTGCCGAACCACTAAGTTACGGGGACGTAAACACACCAGCATCAGTTGTCAAGCGATGTTGGAAGGACAAACACAGACACACAAACATATACACACCCACATACATACATACATACATACATATATATATATATATATATATATACATATATACGACGGGCTTCTTTCAGTTTCCGTCTACCAAATCCACTCACAAAGATTTGGTCAGCCCGAGGTTATAGTAGAAGACACTTGCCTTAGGTGGTATGCAGTGGGACTGAACCTGGAACCATATGGTTAGTAAACAAGCTACTTACCACACAGCCACTCCTACCCCTATGTATAACTTAATATCATATAAAAATTGGTTGCTGTCTTATCTGCTTGCTTTTCGTGCATCACGTGCAGAAGTTGACAGAAACCTAGGGGACAATCACATCACAATATTACTTTGCTAGAAGTTGACGTCATTTAAGACCAAAGTATAGAACATTCATTTATACAAGCGATTACCATCCACAGACAACATTGCCAATAAATCTACAATATTATGATAAAAATATTCTGTTTCTTATCATTATTTTCATAATTTTTTTTTCTTTTCCTTTTCTTTTTTACATTTATCGTATTTTGACGATATCAGAATTTCATTAATAAATTTCCAATTTTGGTCAATACATAATTTCTTCACAGACAACCAAACCAACAAATATCAGATTCAGTCTTTTACAGCAGAATTTCAATTTGTCATTCATTTTCAGTCGATTTTAGATAAAGAAAAAAAATCTCTTTTCCCGATAATTTCGTTAATGTTTGGTTTCTTTTATATAATAACACCCAAACATTTTTTATCAGCTCAACCGGCCAGGTACTGTTCCATCGTAGTGTGTGCATGTGTGTGTTTCAAAGAAGATATTTTGCTGTTTTGTCCAGCACGTCAAATAACATTCTTTGATTGGTTTTCACAGCTTCTGAAGATAAGAAACATTCACATTTACTGTTTATCTTCTAGCTATCAATCTGTCTGTTTCTGCCTATCTGTCTGTCTTCCTCTTTGGCTTGACTGGAACTGGCAAGACCAGGGCCACACCAGGCTTCATGGTCTATTCTAGCTTGGTTTTTACGGCTGGATGCCTTTCCTAACACCAACCACTTCACAAAGGGTACTGGGTGCATTTTATGTGCCACCAGTGCTTTTTACCTGAAAGAAAGCCAGTTGTAGATATGTGTGTGTGTGTATGTGTTTTAGTCCCCTCACCATAGCTTAACAACTGCTGTTGATGTGCTTACGTCCCCGTAACTTAGTGGTTCAGCAAAAGAGACCGATAGAATAAGTGCTAGGCTTTCAAAGATTAAGTCCTGGGGTTGATTTGTTCGACTAAAGGTGGTGCCCCAGCATGGCCACAGCCAAATGATTGAAACATGTAAAAGAATAAAAGAAAAAATATCTATTTGATACATATATACATACAATGATTTTTAGATGGCACCTTGGTATTAGGATCTCAATTCTGTTGTGGTGGGTGGGCCTTATAATTATATAATTACGTTTCTATTTCAACTTCCATCCTTCTATACACACCCACCCATATGTAGGTGGCTGAGTATTCCTAAAACACTTGTGCCACTCTTATGCCCTTAATGCAATGCTCAGGCAGAATTAGCACAACAGTGTGTGGTAAGCAAGCTCAGCAATTTGAAATAAATGCCATGTAAAAGAGCTCATGCCAGTCAGTGCCATGTTAAAAGCACCCAGTACACTCTGTACAGTGGTTGGCATTGGAAAGGGCAACCAGCCATTAGAAACCAAGCCAGATCAGCCTCAAACCTTTCTGGCTTGTCAGGTAAAACCATCCAACCCATGCCAGTATGGAAAACAGAAGTTAAAAGATGATGATGATAATAATGATGTAGAGACTGACCAAGGGGTTTTTACTCTTTCTGTCAACCGAGCTTCATTCACAAAACACTACTCTGAAGATTAGAACCCACTTCCTCAGCATTGCAAAGTGACTTCTTCAGCCAGTCCACAAACAGTGTGTGTATCTGTGCATAAGAAGAGAACCAATTACTGACCAATTTCTTCCTCATTAACCCTTTAGCAATTGAACCAGCTCTATCTGGTCAAAATATTCTGTTTGTTTTATGTTCCAACTGGCACACTACAGCCTCTCACACCTACCCTACAATGTCAAGCTAAAAGTAACCAGCCCCACGACAGAAACCTCAAAGCTACGAGATAATGCATGGTTAATTCAAAACAATGTGAATAAATAAGCATTACATTTAACAAAGTAATCTAAATGTTAATGGATTAAATATAGCTTCCATTACCCTTCTTCATTTTTAAATCATTTTTTTCCCCTCCACTCATTTGACTACTCCCCTCTCGTTTCTCTAAAACACTTTTACTTTTTCTGCCACACCTACATTTACTTACACACACACACACACACACACACAGCATATCTCCAGTTTCTTTCATTACCATTTGATAATCCGAAACATGAAGCTTTTAGGTTATTGTAATTACCAATTCTTTTCTTAGCTTCTATTAAATCATTAAATTGTGTGTGTATTGAGATGTCTGAGTATGTGTGTATATATATATATATATACACATTTATATGTATTAGCTTACATGCACATATATGCACACCCATAGATATATACACACACTCATTAACACACAAAACTATACAATGGTGAACCAAAAATAAAGATTGTGTTACATTCTCATATATACTAATATATACATACATAAATGTATATATATATATATATATGTATGCATATATATGTATGCATATATATATGTATGCATATATATGTATATGTATGTATAAATTTATATATGTATGTATATATACATGTATGTATGTATGTATATGTATGTATATATACATGTATGTATATGTAAGTATATATATGTATGTAAGTATGTATATACTATATGTATGTATATATATTTATTTATATATGTATGTATATATATCTATCTATGTAATTATATATATTTTGTATATATATATATATATATATATTTGTGTATATATATATATATATATTGTGTGTGTGTATATATATATATGTATATATATGTATTTATATATGTATATATATATATTATATAAAAGGGCTTAGTAAAATAAATTACTTTGCCGCATACTGAACTCATTAGAAATAGCAGCAAAAAACATTTTTAAGGCTATTTCTAATACTTAAAGAAAATCTCTCTCATATATAGTGTTTGCATAATTAAACTCACAAAAGTTTGGGGGTAATGACATCGAAAAATCAAATGCTAAGGTTATTCGAGAACGTTACGTTTCAAGATTAGTCAAAACAAAATTTCTATCATCGGCTCGGAAATTCCTTGGTTTGGATTTGGAAACACTGAAAATAAGAACATACCCTCTCGAAGATCTGCTCCCAACTAACAGTGCCAAACAATTCAAAATAAGCAAGCAAGCGAAGAATCTCTGTTCCCCCTTTCCACCAGCGTGGGTTAAAATCATCAAACTCTATGCTTATTTCGGTAAAGTCCGAAGCATTAATCAGAGGAGATTAATTATAATTTCAACAATTGAGGGCAAAATTAATAATTATTAATCAATTTCACCAAGTGTTCAGTATGCAAAGGGACCATTCAAGGCGAATTCAAATTATTACATTATATAAAAGGGCTTAGTAAAATAAATTACTTTGCCGCATACTGAACTCATTAGAAATAGCAGCTAAAAAACATTTTTAAGGCTATTTCTATACTTAAGAAAATCTCTCTCATATATAGTGTTTGCATAATTTAACTCACAAAAGTTTGGGGGTAATGACATCGAAAAATCAAATGCTAAGGTTATTCGAGAGAACGTACGTTTCAAGATTAGTCAAAACAACATTTCTATCATCGGCTCGGAAATTCCTGGTTTGGATTTGGAAACACTGAAAATAAGAACATACCCTCTCGAAGATCTGCCAACTAACAGTGCCAACAAATTCAAAATAAGCAAGCGAAGAATCTCTGTTCTCCCCTTTCCACCAGCGTGGGTTAAAATCATCAAACTCTATGCTTATTTCGGTAAAGTCCGAAGCATTAATCAGAGGGAGATTAATTATAATTTCAACAATTGAGGGCAAAATAATTAATTATTAATCAATTTCACCAAGTGTTCAGTATGCAAAGGGACCATTCAAGGCGAATTCAATTATTACATTATATAAAAGGGCTTAGTAAAATAAATTACTTTGCCGCATACTGAACTCATTAGAAATAGCAGCTAAAAAACATTTTTAGGCTATTTCTAATACTTAAAGAAAATCTCTCTCATATATAGTGTTTGCATAATTTAACACAAAAGTTTGGGGGTAATGACATCGAAAAATCAAAGTGCTAGGTTATTCGAGAACGTACGTTTCAAGATTAGTCAAAACAACATTTCTATCATCGGCTCGGAAATTCCTTGGTTTGGATTTGGAAACACTGAAAATAAGAACATACCCTCTCGAAGATGCTCCCAACTAACAGTGCCAACAAATTCAAAATAAGCAAGCGAAGAATCTCTGTTCTCCCCTTTCCACCAGCGTGGGTTAAAATCATCAAACTCTATGCTTATTTCGGTAAAGTCCGAAGCATTAATCAGAGGGAGATTAATTATATAATTTCAACATTGAGGGCAAAATTAATTAATTATTAATCAATTTCACCAAGTGTTCAGTATGCAAGGGACCATTCAAGGCGAATTCAATTATTACATTATATAAAAGGGCTTAGTAAAATAAATTACTTTGCCGCATATGAACTCATTAGAAATAGCAGCAAAAAACATTTTTAAGGCTATTTCTATACTTAAAGAAAATCTCTCTCATATATAGTGTTTGCATAATTTAACTCACAAAAGTTTGGGGGTAATGACATCGAAAAATCAAATGCTAAGGTTATTCGAGAACGTACGTTTCAAGATTAGTCAAAACAAAATTTCTATCATCGGCTCGGAAATTCCTTGGTTTGGATTTGGAAACACTGAAAATAAGAACATACCCTCTCGAAGATCTGCTCCAACTAACAGTGCCAACAAATTCAAAATAAGCAAGCGAAGAATCTCTGTTCTCCCCTTTCCACCAGCGTGGGTTAAAATCATCAAACTCTATGCTTATTTCGGTAAAGTCCGAAGCATTAATCAGAGGGAGATTAATTATAATTTCAACAATTGAGGGCAAAATTAATTAATTATTAATCAATTTCACCAAGTGTTCAGTATGCAAAGGGACCATTCAAGGCGAATTCAAATTATTACATTATATAAAAGGGCTTAGTAAAATAAATTACTTTGCCGCATACTGAACTCATTAGAAATAGCAGCTAAAAAACATTTTTAAGGCTATTTCTAATACTTAAAGAAAATCTCTCTCATATATAGTGTTTGCATAATTTAACTCACAAAAGTTTGGGGGAGAAAAGTGGAAAGGGGAGAACAGAGATCTTCGCTTGCTTATTTGAATTTGTTGGCATGTTAGTTGGGAGCAGATCTCGAGAGGGTATGTTCTTATTTTCAGTGTTTCCAAATCCAAACCAAGGAATTTCCGAGCCGATGATAGAAATGTTGTTTTGACTAATCTTGAAACGTACGTTCTCGAATAACCTTAGCATTTGATTTTTCGACTGTCATTACCCCAAACTTTTGTGAGTTAAATTATGCAAACACTATATATGAGAGAGATTTTCTTTAGTATTAGAAATAGCCTTTTAAAAATGTTTAGCTGCTATTTCTAATGAGTTCAGTATGCGGCAAAGTAATTTATTTTACTAAGCCCTTTTATATAATGTAAAATTTGAATTCGCCTTGAATGGTCCCTTTGCATACTGAACACTGGTGAAATTGATTAATAATAATTAATTTTGCCCTCAATTGTTGAAATTATAATTAATCTCCCTCTGAGTAATGCTTCGGACTTACCGAAATAAGCCTAGAGTTTGATGATTTTAACCCACGCTGGTGGAAAGGGGAGAACAGAGATTCTTCGCTTGCTATTTTGAATTTGTTGGCACCCTGTTAGTTGGAGCCGATCTTCGAGAGGGTATGTTCTTATTTTCAGTGTTTCCCAATCCAACACCAAGGAATTTCGAGCCGATGATAAAGAAATGTTGTTTTGACTAATCTTGAAACGTACGTTCTCGAAATACCTTAGCATTTGATTTTCGATGTCATTACCCCCAAACTTTTGTGAGTTAAATTATGCAAACACTATAATGAGAGAGATTTTCTTAAGTATTAGAAATAGCCTTAAAAATGTTTTTTAGCTGGCTATTTCTAATGAGTTCAGTATGCGGCAAAGTAATTTATTTTACTAAGCCCTTTTATATAATGTAATAATTTGAATTCGCCTTGAATGGTCCCTTTGCATACTGAACACTTGGTGAAATTGATTAATAATTAATTAATTTTGCCCTCAATTGTTGAAATTATAATTAATCTCTCCTGATTAATGCTTCGGACTTTACGAAATAAGCATAGAGTTTGATGATTTTAACCCACGCTGGTGGAAAGGGGAGAACAGAGATTCTTCGCTTGCTTATTTTGAATTGTTGGCACTGTTTAGTTGGGAGCAGATCTTCGAGAGGGTATGTTCTTATTTTCGTGTTTCCACATCCAAACCAAGGAATTTCCGAGCCGATGATAGAAATGTTGTTTTGACTAATCTTGAAACGTACGTTCTCGAATAACCTTAGCATTTGATTTTTTCGATGTCATTACCCCCAACTTTTTGAGTTAAATTATGCAAACACTAATATGAGAGAGATTTTCTTTAAGTATTAGAAATAGCCTTAAAAATGTTTTTTAGCTGCTATTTCTAATGAGTTCAGTATGCGGCAAAGTAATTTATTTTACTAAGCCCTTTTATATAATGTAATAATTTGAATTCGCCTTGAATGGTCCCTTTGCATACTGAACACTTGGTGAAATTGATTAATAATTAATTAATTTTGCCCTCAATTGTTGAAATGTATATATATATATATATTCATGTTTATATATATATTGTGTGTGTATATATATATATATATATGTATATATATGTATATATATGTATTTATATATGTATATATATATATATTCATGTTTATATATATATTGTGTGTGTGTATATATATATATGTATATATATATGTATTTATATATGTATATATATTCATGTTTATACATATATTTATGTATATATACGTATTTATGTATATATACATATATATAGATATATATATATATATTTATGTGTATATATATCTATGTATATGTATATTTATGTATGTATGTAAGTATATATATGTAAGTATATATATGTAAGTATATATATATATACATACATACATACATACATACATACATACATACATACATACATACATACATACATACATACATATATATGTGTGTGTGTATATGTAGGTAAATGTGTATGCATATATGTATATATATAAATATATATATATAGGTGTATATGTGTGTGTGTGTATATATATATATATAGGTATATATATGTATATATAAATGTAGGTATATATAGGTATATATGTATATATAAATGTAGGTATATATAGGTATATATGTATATATAAATGTAGGTATATATATGTGTATATATATATATATATATATATATATATAGGTATGTAGGTATATATATATATAGGTATATATGTATATATAAATGTAGGTATATATATGTATTTATATGTATATATATATATAGGTATATATGTATATATAAATGTAGGTATATATATGTATTTATATGTATATATATATATAGGTATATATGTATATATAAATGTAGGTATATATATGTATTTATATGTATATATGTATATAGGTATATATATGTATATATAAATGTAGGTATATATATATGTATTTATATGTATATATGTATATAGGTATATATATGTATTTATATGTATATATGTATATAGGTATATATATGTATTTATATGTATATAGGTATATATATGTATTTATATGTATATAGGTATATATATGTATTTATATGTATATAGGTATATATATGTATTTATATGTATATAGGTATATATATGTATTTATATGTATATAGGTATATATATGTATTTATATGTATATATGTATATAGGTATATATATGTATTTATATGTATATATGTATATAGGTATATATATGTATTTATATGTATATATATATATATTATATATATATATATACGTGTATGTATATATGTATGTATGCATATATATACATACATTATATATATACACATATATACATAGACACATTTATACATACACACATATATATATAATATATATACATTCGGGATAACCATATTTTTATGATTTCTGTTAGCTTGCTTTCCTCATTATTAATATAAGTGAAATTATTTTATGTATTTAGACGATTTAACGTCTATTTTTCAGCATTTTTGCAAAGAAAAGTTTTCTCTTCTGCCCTTATTAATGATTATATATATATATATATATATATATATATATATATATATATATACATACATACATACATACACACTCAGTGTTTTCGTTTAGGGATAATGATACTAATAACCAGCAGTTAGAACTCAGTATAGTTATATAGTTATGCTTTAGAGTAAAGCATTAGACAAGTACAAAGCATAATAATTAATGAATGACAAGAAAATAGAAGGTATTTAATCACCTTTAGTAGCTTACAACTGTTTCTACTATAAGAAGCAGTGCACTGAGAGATGAGTGTTTGTGCAACATCCTACAAGGGGGTCCTGAAAATTTCCTGACGTTAAGGATATCATGAAAGTCCTGGCTGGAGGTTCAGTCTTCCGAGTTCTTTTACAGGGCTTAGAAAAATTAATGGACTGCTGCAATAAATGCGTGAATTTGAGAGGGGAATATGCTGAATAAAATCATAATTAACTGATCTGCCTATATTTTCTTTGAGCCAAGGTCGGGAATTTTTCAGTATTCCTCATTTTGCTTCTTCAGAGCGAATTGTATACATGCATATATTATGTGTGTGGGTGTCTGTGTTACTGGTCATCAAATCATTCAAATGAACTATTTTTACAAATATTATTTTTTTTCTACTCATTGCACAAGGCCCGAAATTTTTATGGGGGGGGGAGGTGGAGGGTAGGCGGTCAGTTGATTAGATCAACCCCTGTATGCAACTGGTACTTAATTTATCGACCCCGAAAGTATGAAAGGCAAAGTTGATCTCGGCGGAATTTGAACTCATAACGTAAAGACAGAGGAAATACCTATTTCTTTACTACCCACAAAGGGCTAAATACAGAGAGGACCAACAAGGACAGAACGTAACGGCAGACGAAATCCGGCTACACATTTCGCCCGGCATGCTAACGTTTCTGCCAGCCTGCCGCCTTCTGTTTTTTTTTACAAATATTGCCAAGACATGGGACGAAGTGGTGAAGCATGATCTTCTTCAAATGTTGGGCCTCACAGAGGCAATGACTAGTGACCAAGACCTGTAGCGATATGCCCTGCTTGAGAAGACCCGTCAAGCCAAGTGAAATCGTAGTTATGGCGAATGTCGGTAGCACGTTAAAGCTCCCACTACACTCTCTGAGTGGTTGGAGTTAGGAAGGGCATCCAGCCATAGAAACCATACCAAATCAGACTGGAGTCTAATGCAACCCCTCAGCTTACCAACCCTGGTCAAACCGTCCAGCCCATGCTTGCATGGACAACGGATATTAAATGATGATGATGATTTGCAGATTTTATTGGTGCATTGATTCATTAAGACTCATCCATGAAGAAATTGTCATCAGTCTCTTTTGAAACCCTGAAGAAAAACCAAAATTATCTAAGTTTCTATAATTCTGTCTGACTGCGGTGGTATTACCTTTGTTTGGAACCATTGAATAAACTCAATCCTTTCTTTGAGTGGGTTCTCACACTGCTTTAGACGGTGGTAATACTTAGGCGAGCTGGCAGAATCGTTAGCACGCCGGGCGAAATGCTTAGCGGTATTTCGTCTGCTGTGACGTTCTGAGTTCAAATTCCGCCAAGGTCGACTTTGCCTTTCATCCTTTCGGGGTCGATAAATTAAGTACCAGTTACGCACTGGGGTCGATGTTATCGACTTAATACCTATGTCTGTCCTTGTTTGTCCCCTCTGTGTTTAGCCCCTTGTGGGTAATAAAGAAATAAGTAATACTTAATGCCTTTAGCTGTTTCAGACCAACCTAGATTGGGAATATGGGAGCAAGAAATATGGATAGAGTTAACTACACTTCATAGATACGTAGCCTTAACGTACATTGGTTACTTCTTTTGTTTGTTTGTTTTTATTTAAAAGAAAAAAAGATGAAAGAGGAATGAGTTCCAGAGGGAGTATATCTAAGGAAGCAAAGATATGTTTACAAGAGCTTAGTGCAAAGTCTTGCAAGACCCAGTAAGCGCGAAGAGGAGGATTAAGTTGGTTGTTTTATCATGTCTGTTAACCAACCGTATTGTCACGTGGTATTTCGTTCTCTGTATCTCTCTCTCACTCACTCTCTCTCTCACTCACTCTCTCTCTCACTCACTCTCTCTCTCACTCACTCTCTCTCTCTCTCTCTCTCTCTCCACACGCATATTTCAACGTACGCGAAAAAGGCCTAACGCGAAACGGTTTCGCGTTAAGTCTTCTTCGGCTCTACATTGTATTCTTCTTTTGTTCTTTGATAAATTCACGCAAAAAATAAGCCTCAACTACAGTTGATTGTTTACCTGACTTGACGTCGGTCTCGGCGAACATGTTTAAAATCATACAATAATTTTTTTTTTTTTTTAATGCTTAGAAACCAATACTGAGGTGGGAAAATCAAATAAAATACGTGAAAATATGTACAAACTATTCATCTAAAGCAAATATAAAACATGTCTTGCAACTGATCACCGACGAAGTTTGAGGTATGCATGTATACATACACTTGTAATAATAAGAATTCGTTAACCACGTGACTTTGATGCTTCTCACATTTTAGTAATGAGGTCTAAGGCGGCGAGCTGGCAGAAACGTTAGCACGCCGGGCAAAATGCTTAGCGGTATTTCGTCTGCGTTACGTTGTGAGTTCAAATTCCGCCGAGGTCGACTTTGCCTTTCATCCTTTCGGGGTCGATAAATTAAGTACCAGTTACGCACTGGGGTCGATGTAATCGACTTAATACCTATGTCTGTCTTTGTTGTCCCCTCTGTGTTTAGCCCCTTGTGGGTAATAAAGAAATAGGTATTTCGTCTGCCGTTACGTTCTGAGTTCAAATACCGCCGAGGTCGACTTTGCCTTTCATCCTTTCGGGGTCGATTAAATATGTACCAGTTACGCACTGGAGTCGATATAATCGACTTAATCCGTGTGTCTGTCCTTGTTTGTCCCTTCTGTGTTTAGCCCCTTGTGGGTAGTAAAGAAATGGGTATTTCGTGTGTCTAAGTTCAAATTCCACCGAGGTCGACTTACTCCTTTCCTTGAATATTAAAGCTACTACTCAAGGATTCGAACCTTGCAATCAACTTACTCCTTTCGTTGAATTTGCTGGTCTTGTGCCAAAATTTGAAACCGTATAATCACGAACCTCCAAAGTGGTCAATATTTATTGATTCTTGGGGTAGTGGTCTAAGTGGCTATCCAAGGAGTCAACGAAGACCTGAGTTTTTGTTGTTCTTTATCAATTTTCGTCAAGCATTTTCATTAAATTTATTTTTAATATCTCTTAGAAAAACGCGATAATGGCTCAAAAGAACGAAGGAATTATTGTTTAAATCCACCAAAATTTTATTAAGAATGCTTTTTATTTTAGAAATTTATTAAGAAGTTTTCATTGATAACGCTGACCCCTGCTCTGCGTGGTTGTTCAAGCAGCTAGAAATAGCAGCCAAATTTCCATCACTTTTTAAAGAAAAACAAAGGAAGTACACACACACAAAGTAATGCGAATCTGGACAGAAAATAAACAAAAAAATTCCAATAAGAAGACAATAGTCAAGACTAGATCATCTTTGATTACAGGTCCGCTCGATGAGGGTAACCTG
Organism: Octopus sinensis; assembly: GCF_006345805.1. Classification (NCBI taxonomy): domain Eukaryota; kingdom Metazoa; phylum Mollusca; class Cephalopoda; order Octopoda; family Octopodidae; genus Octopus; species Octopus sinensis. Next base: position 76,785,837 of record NC_043001.1, read on the forward strand.
GAGCAGATCTTGTTAAAATTCTTCCAACCACTTGATGTATTTTAAATTTTCACCAATTATTTTCCAAAAAAAATGTAAATTTGCATGCTGATATCGAAAATGGCATTCATTTTTTTTCTAGAAATTAATAATAATAATTTCTATTTCTGTGTAGAAAATTCGAAATAAAAAAAAGATCTGGTGAAAACTTGAAATACTTTGAGTGGTTGAAAGAATTTTAACAAGGTCCCCTGGAGCATCCGCAACACGATACGTCTTTCACCACCAGAAGCAAACTAAAACGGCATGTGATTCTTGTCATAAAGAATAGAACTTTTGTGCAATGAAGTTTTTTTTTTTTCAGTTTCATTATTGTTTAGCCCAGAGTAGCTCTGAGCAGATCTATGATCCAAGGAGATCCAACCGTGACTGTCCCGTCTTTTTTGTACATGACAGATTACCGTATTTTGCGGCAAGAGAGACGCAGATTTTTGTTTAAAAACAAAAGTGGAAATACCAAGCGTTTTCGGTATTCCTACAGAAGTTAGTTCCCCACTCCCAACGACTTTGTTTCCTTGTAACTTTCAGGAAA
>NC_043001.1:76791407-76801407 GCF_006345805.1 Octopus sinensis
CGGCGGCGCGTTGTGTCCTTGAGCAAGACACTTTATTTCACGTTGCTCCAGTCCACTCAGCTGGCGAAACCGAGTTGTAACGGTAATCCAAAGGGGCCAGTTCTTCTACATTCTGTGTCATGTTGAATCTCCTTGAGAACTACATTAAGGGTGTGCGTGTCTGTGGAATCCTCAGTCACTTGCACGTTAATTTCACGAGCAAGCTCTTTTGTAGATTGGATCAACTGGAACCTTCGTCGTCGTAACAGACGGAGTACCAGTATGTTAGGGTGTTCAGCCTTTGATCATAAGTTCATGAGTTCAATTCCAAGGCCAGACACTTCATTTCACATTCTTTCTTCAGTCTACTCAGCCATAATGAACACCAACCGACTTCTAGGGCAGCCCTTTCTTCCTTCAGCTATAACCTCCCAGATATTGCAATCACTTGGTGAGGGACCGATAAAGTGTTTGTGTTTGCTCGCAACTACATAGACACCTAAAAACAAATATCGAAAATGTGGTGCATGTTACCTAGCCCTTATCGCTCACGTGTGACGTCTAGTTAGATGCATTTAAGCCTTAAACGGCGGAAAAGGGTTACATTGTATGTATGTGCCAAAGGGGCAGAAAAAGAAAAATCGCTTTTTTCATAAGGGTTATTTTATTCTTATTTTCCCTTTAAATTAGTACAAAACCTACAATAATTGTCTCTTGCAGAATATGCAAAATGTACGAGTTCATTATCGAAAAATGCCGTAAAATATTCACTATCCTTTGAGATGATGGCCGTATCTGAAAGCATCATTTGATGATGGCCGCCGTTTAAAGGTTAAAGCATTCGTGATATTAATGCAATTTAAGCAAAACAGGCGTGGCTTGTGGCAAGAAGTTTGCTTTCCAGCCACGTGGTTCCGGTTTGAGTCTCACTGCGTGACACCTGGCGCAGGTGTCTTTTACTATATCCCTGGGTCGACCAAAACCTTGTGAGTGGATTTAGTAGACGGAAACTGAAAGAAGCCCGTCGTTTGTGTGTTATATATGTGTGTCTGTGTTTGTCCCCGCCCCACCGCTTGACAACCGGAGTTGATGTGCTCACCGTCCCTGTAACTTTAGCGGTTCGGCAAAAGACACCGATGGAATAAGTACTCGGTTTTATAAAGTATAAGCACTGGGGTCGACTCGTTCGACAAAAATTCAAGACGGTGCCCCAGCATGGCTGCAGTCTGATGGTTGAAACAAATAGAAGATAAAAGATAAAACAAAGATGACGGTTGAAAGTCTGCCTCCTCCAAGTGGGTAAGTTTTCGGAGCAGCTGTTCATTGTCGGTGCGTTGAAACCAATCCCAAAAATATTTCTTCAGAGCGGACTATTGAATTTAGACAGTGAGGATGAGGAATACCTTGTAAAATATTTAAGGTTGGGATTAACGGAAAATCTTGCCTCTCCCAATATAGAAACATTTCTCATGGACCAGTAGACAAAATGGAATAGGCGTTGCTCCGGAGAATAGCGAGGGAGATGCGCTGGAACAACCACTCTTGGCTCACGGGGCTCGCACTTGCGGACAGCCATCTCCGCCCCATTGCGGTGAGCAGAGATATAGTCCAAGGTTCAAGAACGTCGGAGGTCTCAACCGTCACGGACTCGACCATAAACTTGTTGGGAGAGCGACCGAATGGAAAGGCGTTACTGCGGAAGATAGCGAGGGAGATGCACTGGAACAACCATTCTTGGCTCACGGGGCCCGTAATTGCAGACAGCAATCTCCACCCCGATAGGGTTACGGTCCAGAGATATGGTCTCAACTTCCACGGGCTCGACCATAAACCTGTCGGAGAGCGACCGATACCTTTGACGGTTTTTCTTTTTTTTCTCAGCCTAACGGGCAGCGGATCTTGGACTGATTAGCTGACAAAACCAAGTTGCCAGTGGAGAAGGTGCCGACAGCGAAACTTGAATTGATAGTGAAACATTCACCCCGCTTCATTCGCTTTACGTAAAGCAATTTCACTCGGCTGTTAGTATTATTTCATTAGTAAATATTTTGTTGTCATTTGTCACTTAACCAACCTAACGTTGTGTGAGTGTTAGCTGCAGATGGGAACTGGTTTCGTTGTAGAATAATTTGTTCTCTGCACAACAAACAGATGGTTGCGGCTTTCATACCAATCAAAACCTCACCAATTGGAATAAACTTCCCAGGTGCAAAACACTCACACAAACACCTCTCTCTCTCTCTCTCTTCTCTCTCTCTCTCTCTCTCTCTCTCTCTCTCTCTCTCTGACACATGGTATTTGAGAAGGACTCCGTGCATACACGTGTGAGATTATGTGAAGATATGAGGTGTAAATTGCAAATACACACACACACACACCACACACATTGCATGAGCAGAACTGCATCTGTGTAATGATGTGATAAGTGGTGTTAACTTCGTGTGTGTGTGTGTGTGTGTGCGTATGTGCGCGCGCGCATATAACACACAAACTAATTAAGATTGCGTCGCGTACGTGTGCAACAAAGTGAAAATATATACATAATTGTAAATTTTTTTCGTTTGTGTATACGTGTGTATGTATATATGTATGTATGTATGTATGTATGTATAGATTTTTGAAGTGGTGTACAGATTTTACATATCTGTGACGAGCTGGCAGAATCGTTGGTACGCTGGGTGATATGCATGGCGGTAATTTCGTCCGCCTCTACGTTCTGAGTTCAAATTCCGCCGAGGTCGATTTAGCCTTTCATCTTTTCGGGGCTCAATGAAACAAGCACCAGTGGAACACTGAGGTCAATGTAATCGACTTAACTACTCCTGAGTATGAGTATATCAAAAAAAAAAAAAAGAAAGAAAGAAAATTGCATCCCTCTGTCAAACCACATTGAGCCAGTTTGGCAGAGTAGGCTCATCAAACCAGTCTGATCTCAAGCTCAAACTCACAGCCTACACATTGAACCGTGGATGATGGAGAGAACATGCTGAGGCCTTCGTCCCATAGTGGACTGAACATGCGCAATCTAATATATATATATATATATTTCCTTTCATTTCAGGCACTTGACTGCAGCCATGCTGAAGCACCACCTTTTAGTCGAAGAAATCTACCCCAAGACTTATTCTTTGTAAACCTAGTACTTTATTATATCGGTCACTTTTGCCGAACCGCTACGTTACCGCTAAACACACTATATATAATAGGCGCAGAGGGTCATAGTTTTTGCCAAATAACCACACGCACTATATACTTGCTCTTCATTTCAGCATTATGATTATTATTATTATTATTATTATCATTATCATTATTATTATTATTATTATGTTAGTGTTGTTTCTCTGAAATCTTTCGGCACACGTCCAATGACCTCTTCAGCAACTCTCCATCCCACTTGTCTTCTTTTTAAGTCATTCTGTCCTGTGGTGTGTGTGTGTATATATACACACACATTAACGTTTGATTTTATGCCGATATACATAAAAAAGCTATTTAACGTTAAACAGAAGGATTGCCCAATACTTTCTAATAGAGTAAACCTTTATTAAGCTTTTACAAGGAAAAGGTTGACAGCGACTTCGAAGTTTCGGCTTCGGCTGCAGTCATGCTGGAATACCACCGTGGTTTTGTTGATTTCATGTCTGGGTTGTTTCGCATCACTACTCCTGTATGTGCGTTTGTCCCAGCTATTGGTCCATTTGTGGAGGCGCGTGGCTTAGTGGTTAGGGTGTCAGCACCATGATCGTAAGATTGTGGTTTCGATTCCTGGACCGGGCGACGCGTTGTGTTCTTGAGCAAAACACTTCGTTTCACGTTGCTCCAGTCGACTCAGCTGGCAAAAATGAGTAACGCTGCGATGGACTGGCATCCCGTCCATCTGGGTTACACATACGCCATTGAAACCGGGAAACTGGGCCCATGAGCCTGGCTAGGCTTTAAAAGGGCGCATTTATTTTTATTATTAGTCCATTTGTTATATAAGGAAGTTTGATTCCGCTGCCCTCGTCTATACTTCATGTCGGGCTGTTGGTTCATCCGGTATTGTGGAGAGGAGGATGTCTAGTTCCTTTTTGAAGACATCTACTTCCACTTTATGCAGATTTCTTAATTTTTGTGTCAGGGCATTAAAGAGCTGTTGGTCTTTGAACCCTAGGTTATTGCCGTAGCTGGTCCTGAATTTAGATAGAGTGGATGGTACCTTTGGTATTATATATATATATAATTAATTTTATTGTATTTTGTATTTTTATTCGTGTAACATCGTCTGTTTTTCCGTCTTTGTTTTCGTATACATTCGATGCTTTCTTCCAAGGAATCTAATGCTCTTAGCTTAATTTTTTCCTTGGGGCTGGCCAGATTGGAGCAATCTCAAGATTAATCAGCCGAAATTGCGACGATGATTCGGTTCTTGACTGAGGATAGAAAGCTTCGAATGACTCGTCCTTGTTTTTTTGTATCGTCTATCTGGATGTTTTGTTGTCCCTTTTTGTGTCACTAGTTGTCCGGATGCTTTGCGTTCTTGTCCCATTTTGTATTATATATATACAGCGGCGTACGTACACTTTGTTCTCATATATATATATATATATATATATATATACACATACACATATATAGCGAGAGAGAAAGAGAGATAGACGGGTACGCACACACAGTCATAGAAAAAATGTGTTACTTATTTGTATGTATTTGTATCATTGCGTATAATACACCCAAAGAAATGCAAAAACAAAACAAAAGAAATAAAGGTAAAACATGAGAATGAACAAAAAGAAAATATAACCCGAACTAGACCCAACAAGCGAACAGCTGTAGTGTGTAGAGAATGGAGGTGGTGGTGGTGGTGGGGTGCAATAATGATGGGGAGATTGGTAGGAAAGAAAGATTGAATGTGGTTGCGGGGGTGGATGGGTGGTGAGGTAAACAAAGATATATATATATATAAGAAATTAGATAAAAAAAAATAACAAAAGAACTAAACAATAAAACACAGATACACTGAAAAATAAATGATAAAAGCAATAAAATAAAAGAAAGCAAAGTAATAAATATATAAACAAACAAGCAAACAAACAAACAAGCAAACGTAAAACAGACGTTAAATCGTTGCCAAAAAAAGCTAATCCTTGCAAGTTTGGCTGCATGCCAGAAAGAGGCAAGTTATCGGGCGTTGAGGCTATGTAATTCACTGCTAAGGACTAACGTATTATGTACTAACTCTCTCTGTCTCTCTCTCTCCGTCGTTCTTTCTTACCCCCTCCCGCGCTCTCTCTTTCTCTGTTACCCTCTCTCTCTCTCTCTCTCTTTCTGACTGTCAGTTGGTGTGTATGTCAGCTTGCCTGTGTCTTAGCAGGCAGTATTGTCTCATTGAATGTCTAAGTCTGTTTCTATCTCGTGCTCTCTCTTTCTCAATATAACAACAATAATAATCCTTTCTACATAAGGCACAAGGCCTGAAATTTGTGGGGAGGAGGCTAGTCGATTACATCGACCCTCGGGTTTCACCTGATACTTAATTTATCGACTCCGGAAGGATGAAAGGCAAAGTCGACCTCGGCGGAATTTGAACTCGGAATGTATCGACAATCCTTTCTACTAAAGGCACGAGGTACCGATTCTGCCAGCTCACTGCCTTAATAATAATAATAATAATAATAATAACAACAACAAAGGTGGAAACATGGGTGGTTCGTTCAACATCCTTAAACAATCCTTATTCAGGGATCTATTGTGTGGGATGGGCTATTCGACCTGAAGAAAATTTAAACTGGGCCCCACCTGCAAGGTCATGCGCTGTTTATCTTGATGCATGTGCCTGGTGTGCCCTTATCAGACTGGTAGTCACGATGGTTATACTGGCCTTTGTATATTTTACCTCAGTGTCACTTTGATGGCATGAACTGCTCTCTCACCCAATAATAATAATAATAATAGAATGTTGAAGTGAATCTAACGGTTTTTGTGTGGTTTTTAAATGGCTTATTAACACCGTCCACACTGCAATTGTTAATAATATTTTCTTTATTAACCACTAAGGGTTCACAAAAACATTGGGGACGGTACAGGTTGGTACAATGTCGGGTTACTTAAAGGAGAGTGTATAAAGAGCAGCAAACAATAGAATTTCAATAATGAATAATTCCCCAAAAGAGGAATACTTCTTTGGGTTGCTCGCAGAAACTCCACAAAATCGCGGTCGACCTAATCACGAGGGCAAGTGCCCTTTTCTCATACTCTTCCGTCAATCTACAGTGATCCCTCGCTACTTCGCGGTTCAACTATCGCGGATTTAAAAAAAAATATATATATATATATGAACGCCTAATTTTTTTTTATTAAATCCATTAAAATATTAATAATAAATATTATTTCCTAGTCTAGGAACAACAAAGCAAGCGTAAAATAGCAAAAAAAAGCACATACGGGGGTATTTGAACTTAAGACGGGCTGGGATTGGTGCAATGGAGAGAGACGACGAATCACAGCTTTCTATTTTGTAATCTAGCCTGTGTAACAGTAACAATTAAAAATTTTTTTAATTTAAAGTGTTATTGCTTAACAGTTGTCCTTGTTATTAAAAGACTACTGTAATGGATGCGTTGTTAACAGCACAGGGAAGGTTTAAAAGTCCAAATACACGTTAAATAAATACTGTAAATATAGTGTCCCTACTTCGCGGAAATTCAGTTATCGCAGCCAGTCTCGGAACCAATCTACCGCGATAAACGAGGGATCACTGTATAGACTTATGCCTACATATTGAGTAAGCCCGTTCACTCCGACCGTCCTAGTCACATTCACCCACATTGGGTGCACAAGGCAGCACTTAGCTTTCTAACATAATTTTCCTGTCCAAGGAAACTTGAAAAAAGTCGATGAGAGCTTGGCCCAAGAGTGAAGGTGTCTGTCTTCAACCCTTTCAATCTGGTCCACCACACAACCTCTATCGCTAAGGTCGCCAGATTAATACTGCCTGTCCTTCCCGACCAAAGAGAAGAGGTGGGACGATCTTCGAAGACGAAGGCAGCGGGACTCGGTTGATAACCGGATCCATCCTACATATACACGACAGCAAGTGTTCTATGTAAACTCACGAGTCAGCAATGCTTGGACAATGGACGAATGCGTGTAGAACAGTTTTGTCGCTGTGTGTGCATCTCGGATAAGCCCGGCTGACGATACTTCCATACTTGTAGAGTTTATCTCGAGCCAGCCATGCCACTCGGTAGCACTGCCAGTCTAAGGATTTCTAGAAGTTATCCATAATAGTTCCCAGCCCAAAACTCTTCCGAAACAGGTTAGGTAGTTCGTTCTTGTCGACTCTTAAAGTTTCTCTAATAATAATAATTCTGGGTTCAAAACATTTGGTGCAAGGTCAATATTTCTGGTGGAGAGAGGTGAGTCGATTACATTGGACCCTAGTATTTGACTAGTACTTTATTTTAATGATTATAGAAGGATGGAAAGCAAAGTCGATCTCGACAGAATTCGAATTCAACGTAAAAAGCCGGAAGAAATGCCGTTTAGCATTTTTTCCGACGCGCTAAAGATTCTGTCATCTCTCCGCCTTCCCAATGCGAATAAAAATAATCCTTTCTACTATAGGAACAAGGTCTGCAATTTAGGTGGAAGGGGTAAGTCAATTAAATTGACCTCGGTACTTGATTGGTAATTAATATATCGACCCCAAAAGAATGAAAAGCAAAGTCAACCTCGGCGGAATTTGAACTCAGAACGTAAAGACAGACGAAATACCGATAATGATAATAATCATAATAATCATTTCTACTAAAGGCATAAGACCTGAAATTTGGGAGGAGGGTACTAATCGTTTCAAAGGCTTTATTGGATCTTCTACAATTCGAATGAGAGTTACGGGTAATGGGTACTTTGTGCAATTATTGTGCTGGAGACATGAAGAAGTATGAAAAAGCTTGTTGGTGACAATAAAAATGAGTTTACATGTACAAAGCTACGAATAGGTAGCTTATCGAATGACTAACAGTGATAATTACGAGGTATTACATAATCTGTCTTGGAAGTAAAGTGAATGTTTCTCAGATTCACTTTTTCTGATAAGGAGAAAAACTGACTGGTACTTTATTGACCGACCATGGAAGGATGAAAGACAAACTTGTCCGCTGTGGAATTTGAACTCAGAAGGCAAAATGCCAGAATAAATGCCACAGGGCATTTCGTACCGCATGCTCTTACGATTCTGCCTTTTCGGATAGTCTGTGTATAGGTGCGCCATCGATTTCTCGGTACCCTTGGTTCCTATATCATCTGTGGTCATGTAATAAAACTTTAAATTTTGTCCCGTTGCTTCTCAATGCTACAAGCAATAGAGGAACCAATGCCATAGACATAACACAGCTTGCATCCCGAAACCCTACAGTTCATTTTTTTTTCGACAGTTCTACTCCTTTATCTTGGATTGATATGGATTAGTGCTTACATTTGAAATAACTTCTGCTGATCTTGGTTCTCTTAGTTGTAGCCATAGCTAAAAGCAATTTTAGGATAAATAACCAGAAGGTATCGTCAGTAACAAGTGCAATGTGAATAACACATGTAAACATACGGTACACACAACATCTGTAGTTGCGCAATGAACTAGACTGGTGACTAAAGAAATTTCAAGCCCCCCCCCCCACTCTTTGTAATTCATCTGGAAGTGCCTCACTATCACTTCCCGGTTTGTCTGAGGTGCATCTATGTGTGAGTGTATGTTTGTGTATGTATATGTGTGTGTGTGTGTGTGTATGTACTGGATGATCCTATAAATAATGCGGGTTTTTTAATACTTTTATTTTCAAAAATAAACAAAGTTCTTTTTTTAATCTAAAATATACTCTCCTTCATTTTCTACAATTCTCTTTAATCTATCTGGTAGACTTGCAAGGCCCCTCTTCCAAAATTCTCTTGTCTGTGACAAAAGATACCCCTCCACTACTGTTCTCATCTCGTTTACAGAATTCATATTTTTCCGTCCAAAGAATTTTGAAGAATGTGGAATAAATGAAAATCAGATGGGGAAATGTCCGGCGAATATGGTGGGTGAGACGTCGTTTCCCATTCAAACTGTTCCTGTGTTTGGAATGTCATCCTCGCTGTATGTGGCTGAGCATTATCCTGATGGAAAAACACCTTTCGTCTTGAAACCAAAGAGGGTCATTTTTCTTCTAGTGATAACTTGAATGACTGGTTGAATGACCAAATCCAAGCTTCTCTGCTAGTTCCTCAACAGTTACGATGAGATTTTGTTCCGCCACGGTTTGCAGGGTGTCATCGTCGAGTTCTACAGATCTTCCAGGACGAGGCTTGTCTTCTAGGCTGCAGTTACCGGCTCGGAATTTCTTGAGCCACCGTTGACACTGGCTTACGCTTATTGCTTATTGTCCGACCCCAATATCCTGCATTAATATTCCTCGCACTTTCCGTCGCATTGTCTTTATTGAACACATAAAGCAAACTATGCTGAATATACTCCTTTGTCACTTCCATTATAGCTTTGAAAAAATAACTATTAAAATCGAATTGCACTCTTCAAAACTTGCACTAAGAAGAAGTACAATGTAAAATTACTACCTGCTCTTATAGCAAGGTGATGCAGGTAGTTTATCCCGTCCCCTCCAACTTTTAGTTCATGGAATTGAAAAAAACTGCATTTATGGGATGACCCAATACACACACACACACACACACATTGTTTCTGTCATTAGACCGCAGCCATGCTGAGGTACCGCCTTCAAAAACTTTAGTCGAACTTATCGATCCCGCTACTTATTATTTTGTAATGCCTGATACTTATTCCATCGATGTCTTTTGCCGAACTTCTAAGTTACACGGGGGTAAACACATCAACACAGTTGTCGAGCAGTGGTGGAGGATACACTCATACACAATGGGCTTTTTTCAGTTCCACTCATATATCACATCCACTCATAAGGCTTTGGTTAGCACTTGGCTATAGTAGAAGACACTTATCCAAGGTGTCACGCAGCAGGACTGAACCTAG
>NC_043001.1:76806407-76851407 GCF_006345805.1 Octopus sinensis
TTGCTTTGGGGCCATGTGAAATAAAACATCGTCTGCTTTTTTGATCTCCTTTGCCGAAGCCCTAAGTTGCTAGGACGTAAACAAACCAGCACCTGTTCTCAAGCGAAGGTGGGACACAAACACACGCACGCGTGTGTGTTTGCGTGTACGACGGGCTTCTTTCGGTTTCAATCTACTAAATCCACTCACAAGCTTTTGTTCAGTCCGACGGCTATTATGGAAAGACACTTGCCCGAGGTGCTACGCACTGGGACTGAACCCAGAATCGTGTGGTTAGGAAGCAAATGTTTTACCGCACCGCACCGCACCGCCTGTGCAGCAATTTTTCTATGAAATCAACAGAAGTGTCTGTCAATCCGCAACCATCCGGTTGACCTTGGCATGATTCGAAATCAGAACGTAAAAGAACCGTATCTAAAATATTGCTACAAGACATTTTAATAAGCATCTGCCAACTGCTCGTCACAGTTAAGTGTTAGAGAGAGAGCAAGAACATGTACGTCAATGTGGCAGGTTCATACATTAAAAGGCATCGCGCCAGCTTATAAAGTGCACAAGGTGCGGTTTTTATCAAGTCTTCCCCCTTCTCTCTTACTATAAACGAGTCGCTAACATCAACGAAACTCAAGTATTTACATTAAGCATCACCAACTAGATTTACAAATCGACACCGTCACCTTCAACAATTCTTTTTTTTTGTTTCAACTGTTAACAAACAATTTATTGAATGACGTCAGTTCCACGCACCTTCCTCTTTCTCCTTACCACACTTCTACAGTTTCTTGAAGCCGATGCATGGAATACATTTCTGTTTGTCTTTTTATTTAATTATGTATTTTATTTGTGTATTTGTTTTGTATTTGACATTGTTATATGGATTTCGTTGCTTTCTGTTTCTACTCTTGATTTTCGAGACAAGACAGGTACACACACATACGTCTGTTTGTGTGCTTAAGAATATAAGAATAGTTTAGACTTCGAATTTCCGTCTGCTTATATATATATATATATATATAAACGCATATATGTATTACATATATATATATATATTATATATATATATAATATATATATATATATATATATATATATATATTACACACTAACACACACACACACACACACACACACACACACAACACACACACACACACACACACACACACACACAACACACACACACACACACACACACACACACACATACATACACACACACATACATACATACTACATACATACATACATACATACATACATACATACATACATACATACATACATACATACATACATACATACATACATATATGTGTGTGTGTGTAATACACATATATGTGTGTAATACACATATATGTGTGTGTGTAATATATATATATATATATATATAAGCAGACGAAAAACTGTATGCAAGCAATAATAAATCTCTGAACGAGATGTAAACAGTAACTGCACGACAATGTAAGGTATACTAGCCATCTCAATATAGCTAACCACTAAGGGTACCTTACATTGTCGTGCAGTTACTGTTTACATCTCGTTCAGAGATTTATTATTGCTTGCATACAGTTTTTCGAGATCAGTGACGAAAAGTTACTGGAAAAACGATATATAAGGATTTGCATTGGGACTCCCTTCATCGAAAACCGGTGATTGCCGTACGCTGAAGACAGGCTAATACCTAGAAACTGCAGTCCGTGTGTATCACTTAGGTTGACGAGGGAGGGATGACCTCCCTTTGCAAATACCATAAGGGCACAGAAAGTGTGCATAAAGCCAGCTGGAGACGATGTTCTCCTGGGGCTACAAGCTACAGTAACACCCACCCTTAGTGGTTAGCCATATTGAGATGGCTAGTATACCTTACATATAAATCAACAATTAGACATAAACACAGTCGTGTTTTAATACGTGTGCGCGCGTGTAAAAGTTCCAGCCTACTGGATGTCAGTATTCAATGACACTCCCCTCCCGCCACCAAACTAACCTATCCCGTTGTTATCCGTGAATTTATATATTAAAGGTTTCAAATTTTGACACAAGGCCAGCTGTTTTAGGAGGAGGGAAGTCGATTATATCAACGTCAGTACTTGGTTTGTCGACCCCGAAATGATGGAAGGCAAAACTGGCCGCGGCGGCATTTGAACTCAGAACTCAACGTAAAGAGTCGGAAGAAATGCCATTTAGCATTTTGTCCGACACGCCAACAATTCTTCCAGCTCACCGTTATGAAATAACCAAAATTTCACATTCACTCACACATTTATAAATACAAATCTCTTATAGGGATATTTATCCAAGCGACACTGGTTTAATATATTAAATTTTGAAGAGAAAATCCTTCAATGAATACATTATATAGAATATCGTAAGATATCAAACGTTTTTATTGAGTTAGAAAACAGAGAGACCTAATGGATACACATTAATTTATCGATTAACATATTAACCAACAATTGTTTCATTTGCTAGTTGTTGATTAATTAATAAATTAGTTTGTATCCATTTGATCTCTCAATTTTCTAACTGTCTCTCTCTCTCTCTCTCTCTCTCTCTGTACATATATATATATATACATGTGATCTCTTGAGCACCACCAGCAAAAATATTTTTTTCCTCTGTCTTCCCTTCTCGGGATCTTTCCTTCTCCTTGTTTCCGACGAAGAGCTCCGCTCAAAACGTTAAACCCTCCTTCCCTTCTTTCCTGAGCGTCAAATAATACTTTAATTGTTCCACGTCCTCGCGTTGCAGTGTTTTTTTTCTGTGTTTTCTTGTTTGGATTAACTATATATATATATATATATATATATATTCTTCTATTACATATTTCAGTCGTTTGACAGCGGTTATGCTGGAGCACCGCCTTAAAGGGTTTTAGTCGAAATGACCCCAGAACTTATTCTTTGTAAGCCTAATTCTTATTCTATCGGTCTCTTTTATCGAACCGCTAGTTACGGGGACGTACACACACCAACATCGGTTGTCAAGTGGTGGTGGGAAGACAAACAAAGACACACACACATTTATACACACGACGGGTTTCTTTCAATTTCCGTCTACCAAATCCACTCTCAAGACTTTGGTCGGTCCGAGGCTATAGTAGAAGAAACTTGCCCATGGTGCTACTCTGTGGGACTGAACCAGGAACCATGTCGTTGGGAAGCAAGCTTTTTAGCACACATCCATGCCTGCGCCTTTACACACACACACACACACACACACACACACACACATCATACATACATCATACATACATACATCATACATACATACACATACATACATACATCATACATACATACATACACACACACATACACACATACACACATACACACACACACACACACACATACATACATACACACATACATACATACATACATACATACATACATACATACAATATGAAGTTAGATTCAGTCCCAGATGATTTAAAGTTTTGCGGTCGGGTAAGGACGGTCCCATCTCATCAGATATCGGAAGATCTCAGCAAATATTTTCCCGATATATGATGAGATAGCTCCGCCTCACGCGCCAACGAAACTTTAAGTCATGTGGAGCTGAATCAAACAATATAACTCTTCCCATATGTATGAAGTGCCACTTTCTTTCGTTTGTCCACTCACTCGTGTGAGTGAGTGTATATGTGTATATTCGCATACAAATTTATATACATGACATAAATTTACATGTATGTTTTTTTTTGTGTGCTTGTATATGTATATATGAGTGCATATAAGTGTATGTATGTCTATCTTTGTGTCAGAATTTGATCAAAAGTATTCTATCCGCGATTATCCCAGTCGTTTGTTGATATAGTGTTTTTTCCCCCCATTCAAATATAATATATTCTGAACTGTTTTATGTGGCCATTCTTTATTTCAAGACAGAATGGTGTGATTTGAATGAGGTTTGGCTGTTATTTCTTACGGGTCGAGATTGGGCTCTCTCGTCAGTTAAAGTTTTATTGATGTCTGCGAACATCGGGACGTGAGACGAAAACAAATGTCTTTATTAGTTTTAAATTAAAATTTACATTTTCATCGATAATGAAAGTAGACAAGACAATAATTTATGTCTGCTATATACCTAAAAGTTTATTGTTTATTCGTTTCAGAATTTTATTCACTGTCTGAAATTATCAAACCATCAGGAAATTAAATTAAGATATTATTATTTTATCTTTTACTAGTTTCAGTCAATGGACTACGGCCATACTAGGGTATCGCCTTGAAAGGTTTAGTCGGACAAATCACCCCCAGTGCTTATTTCGTTTTAAAGCCTGATGCTTATTCTATCGGTCTCTTTTGCCGCACAGCTTAGTTACGGAGGCGTAAACAAACCGACACCGGTTGTCAAGCAGTGGTAGGGACAAAGACAGACTCAAAGACGTGCGCACACGCGACGGGTTTCTTTTAGTTTCCGTATACTAAATCCACTAACGATGCTTTGGTCGTAGAAGAAAGACACTCGTACAAGGTGCCACGCAGTGGGATTGAACACGGAACCATGTTGTTGGGAAGCAAACTTCTTACCCACGCAACCATTCCTGCGTCTGCAAGTGTGTGTGTTTTATACAGTGGATCTTGAAGTACATATAAAGCTGTAAATGATAGCATGTAAATATTGAGTTGAAAACCCTTTTGGAAAGAAGAAATTGAAGGTTGCGGTATATATATATATATGTTTATATATACAGGGGTTAGACAAAAATTTCAAACAAATTTATTTTAATATGGGGTAGGACCGCTTTTGGCAATAATTACAGCTTGAATTCTACAAGGTATGGACTCGTACAAATTTTGAATTGTTTCCAATGGAATTTTTGTCCATTCTTCAGCTAAAACAGTCTCCAGTTCTTGTAGTGATGATGGTGGAGGATATAGACTTCCTACTTGTTTTTCTAAAATGCACCATAAATGTTCAATAATATTGAGATCTGGGGACTGTGGTGGCCAGATAAGATGTTCAACTTCATTAGAATGTTCCTCGTGTCATTCAGTAGCATTTCCCCCTGGAAACAGTTCCACAATCATAGGATGAATTTGATCAGATAAAATGCTTAAATAGTCTCGACTATTAATTCTGCCATGAAGGGAAACCATTGGGCCAGCGGAGTTCCAAGATATAGCCCCCCCCCCGATCATCACAGATCCTCCTCCATATTTAACAGTTGGAAGAAGGCAGTCTGAGTCAGATGCTTCTTTTGGCTGTCTCCACACGTATACTCGGCCGGTGGTAAGAAATAGGTAAAGGATGACTCGTCCGAGAAAATAACATTCTTCCTCTGCTCTATGGACCAATTCTTTGCAACGTTTGTTTTGAAAGTAGCTGTTTTCTGATTGCAGCCCTCCCTTGAAATCCAGCTTTGTGCAACTCCCGGCGAACAGTTTTTTGTGGAAACTGAGTGCTCGAGGTGGTCATTAAGCTCTGCAGTAATTTTAGGAGCTCTACTTTTGTGATCCTTTCTAACAATTCGCGTAAGAGTCAGACGGTCCCTATCTTAAAGTTTTGGTTTTCCTCTGGAGTTTTGTTTCGACGAGGTTTTTTTCCCCTCTTTCTCAAAATCTGTCATTACTTTCGAGAAAGTACTTCTTGATAAACCAAACATTTCAGCTGTTTTCGTTACGCTAGCGCCTGCCATATGAGCACAAACAATTTGACCTCTTGGAAAGTCCGATAGATTTGTCGTTTTAATGAATTTTAATTACCTTTTCTGATGATATCTGAAAAGCAACAGCAAATTTAGCAAAACATATTAAGCAACACTAAAAATAAATCAAAAAGCATAAAAATAAACAGGCTTTTGACGGTTTTATAGATATTTCAAAATTATGATGCTAGGTGTTTCCATTATTTTGTCCAACCCCTGTATATACTTTTAATATTCTACTTGTTTCAGGCATTTGACTGCGGCCATGCTGGAGCACCGTCTTGAGTTTTAGTCGAGCAAATCGACCCCAGGACTTATTTATTAAGCCTAGTACTTATCCTATCGGTCTTTTGCCGAACCGCTGAGTTACAGGAACGTAAACACACCAGCACCGGTTGTCAAGCAGTGATGGACACACACACATACACCCCACCCATATAAATATATATATATATATATATATATATAATAGGTTTCTTTGAGTTTCCGTCCACCAAATCCACTCACAAACCTTTGGTCACAAAGGTTTGCCCAAGGCGTCACGCTGTGGGACTGATCCCGGAACCATGTGGTTGGGAAGCAAGCTTCTTAGTATACAATCACACCTGCGCCTATATATGTGCGTTTGTGTGTGTCGTGTCCCTCATGACTATTCGACAACTGGGGTTGGTTTGTTTACGTCCCCGTTTCCAAGCTGTCTGGCAAAAGCGACTGATTCAGTAAGTAGTAGGTTTTTTAAAAAAAATGCATTAGTGTCTTTGTTCGGCTAAAACCTTCAAGGCAGCGCCCCTGCTTGGCTGCAGTCCAATGACTGAAACAAGTAAAAGTTAAATGTAAGTTTTTGTTTCAGTGACCACTGTAAAGACAAGCCCACGCGCCAATTGTGTGCTCGACTTATTACAAATTGCACTCAAACCTCTGTTAATTAGCACCCTACCTTTTAGAAAAGGAAGTAGACTTTAGCATGGGTTTGAATCATTAATCATTTTGTTGATAATTCACCATATAAAATAGGTTGCGCGTGGAAGCGAGAATGAACGCACTAATGTTTATCTGTTAACTTGTTTCAGTCATTAGACTGCGGCCATGCTGGAGCATCGCCTTGAAGGGTTTAGTCGAACAAATCGCACACTCAGTAGTTATTGTAATTTTTAAAAAAATTCTGGTACTTATTCTATCGGTTTCTTTAACCGAACCGCCAAGTTATGAGGACGTGAACCAACGAACACCGGTTGTCGAGCGGTGTTGGGGACAAACACAAAGACGCTCGCACACACGTGCGTGTGTAAGTATGTGTATGTTGGTATGTGTGTGTACATACATATGTATTTACGTACACACATATGTACGTATGTGTGTATGTATTTGTGTAAGTATGTATATATATGTATATATTTGTGTGCATGTTTGTATGTATGTGTGTACTAGACGAGTTTCTTTCCGTTTCTCTCTGCCAAATCTACTCACAAGGCTTTGGTCGGCCCGGACCTATTGTAGAAATCACTTTCCCAAGGTTCCACGCAGTGGGACTAAATCCGGAACCACCCGGTCGGAGAACAAACTTCTTGCTATACAATCATGCATTCGCCTTTAGATGTTTGTATATTTTTATCAACCCGTATCGTTTATATTTACGTGTGTAGAAATATCTGATTTAATGGAACAACGAACGTAGTAGCTTGTAATCTTCTGAAATACATACTAAATAATATTATTATGAAAGTAGTTCATAGTTATTGAGGACAAAATAAGTAGAAAGACTTAAAACTACTGCATATAAGCAACATGTTCTTGAGTTAATTCTACAATTCAAGGTCAGTGTCTTTTCTCGAATACTGCATATACGTAAGAAAAAGTGAAAGAAGGCGAGTGACTAACCCACCGATCGACATATCTCCAAGAGGAGCTCTGGGGTTGAATTAAATTTTTATAACAATAAGTAAGTTTCTAGAACCTTCGATCAAGCTGTATCGCGGGAAGACTCGCGCCCTTCCTTCTGAAGTTCGCCGCATCTACCAAAACAAGGTAGCCAGTGCTGATCGGTCAAGCCATATTCGCGTAGGCGTTATTACATTTCGTGGTCACACGTTGCCTTTTATAACAAAAGGGGTCGTGATCTTGAGCTGGAGAAAATCTGAGAACGATGATTCAGAACTCAGCAGGGACCTCGCTACAACACGTTGGATAATGTATTCTTAGATTTCCTTGTCAAGATAAGACTTCAGCTGTGTAGATATATTTTATGGTCACTCCTGTAATGATGTTAATTATCCGCCAAAATAATATCAGTAACTGACGAAACTCATTCAGCAGCGGTGGTGAGAATTCTAGTTGCATATTTCTACCTCGTTGGGCTTTGTCTCTCGCATTTACCCACGTCAGTTACCCAAGACAAAATCTGTTATTACTGATATAGGAAAACAGTGATTGAAAAATCACTGATGTTGCGAAACACAGTTCGTCTTTGCGATGTTTCTGCTTTAAGTACGATACGCATCTTATTCATCTTTTAATTCCATTCCAGGCCCTCGCGTATTTAAATTAGTATTAACATAATTAATACAGTAAGCAAAAGCATTTAAAAATGGCCGAGGAAAAGACTGTATGAACTACAACGTCTATTGTAGTTTGGTCTCAAAAATAAATTGAAAGTACGAAACAGAAAAAAGGGAAATCTACTTTTATCTGGAGGAAGGTCTGCAGGAATATTAAGAAAACATTGCATGTGAAAAATATAAACCATCTCATTTGACCAATTACTCTTAATAATATGTACAAAAAACATCGATTTGTAATTAAGCATACAAGTATTGAAAGCACTAGAGATGAACGTGCTGATAACCGTTAAGTAGGTTGTGGTGATATTTACACAGGAGACGTCTGCCGTGGTAATAGCTATTTTATTTGTTTTATTTCTCAAAACGCTAGTGATGTGTTTTTGGAAATATATTTGCTCATTATGGCTGACAAAAATATAAAAACTAAATATTTGTTTTATAAAAAAAAAAAATGTTTCCCTTATATTTTTGTTGATTTCTATAATAATAATAATAATAATAATAATAATGCCGTGCGTAAACGATTGAGTATGCTCTAGAGGAACTGTTTAGATTTTGCTGAATAATGTGTGCACTGAATCTGTATGATATGTAATATGACAAGAAGTAAATGATATGCATTGCATAACTAATAATACTGCACACTAGTTTACATGCTCAGTATTTAGTCCCGTATCCGTGGGTGAGATACTGTGTCAGTGTGTGATATCTATCTCTCCCTTAATATCTATCTATCTATCTTTATATATATATATATATATATATATATAATGCGCAGGTGTGGCTGTATGGTCAATTTGCTTCCGAACCACATGGCTCCAAGTTCAGTCCGACTGCGTGGCACTTTGGGCAACTATCTTCTGCTAAAGCCTCGTGCTGACCAAAGCCCTGCGAGTGAAAGAATCTCGTATATATCTGTCTATGTATATATAAAATTCTTTGCCTCTGTCTGTTCCCTATGCATTCTCAAACGGCTCCAACAAATCAAATTTTACAATGTAATAGTATTACGCCCTACAAGTGTCAACGTGTAATTTTTTTCATTTAGATTAAAGCAATATAACATTTTCTCGAAAACAATCTTTCTATTGTCAACTATAGTAAACTACATTTTATACCACGACTACGTCACATTTTGTATGTGTGTGTGTTTGCGCGTTCATTACGTACGACATAGTAAAGGACATTTTATACCACCACCACACATTTTGTGTATTAGTGTGTATATCTGTTAGTGTGTATATTTTTCCGTGTTCGTTACGTACGACATAATAAAGGAATTTTATACCACGACGACGTCACATTTTGTCTATGAGTCTATATGTGTCTGTGGGTGTGAGTGTTTGCACGTTCGTTATGTACGACATAGTAAAGGACATTTTATATCACGGCGACACATTTTGTATCTGATTCCCCTCAGATCTTCTGTTGAGTTTATATGCTATAAATCTTCCCATTATGATATTCACTTTACAGATAATGATAGTCTTCTGTTTAAAGCAGTGGTTCTCAACCGGGGTTGACATGACCTTTGGAGGCCCATATAAGATTTTGATGTTAAAATCTGTGGTCGACAACCACTGTTGGTCATTGCCAGCAAACCTGCAGAACAGGGCAGATTTCAAAAGAAGATTCTGAAAACAGTCATTCAGTGATGTAATTTGAGGCAACCATAAATTTTGAACCCTTTCACTGTGGAAATCAGATGTATCCGCTCAAAATTTCATTACCCTTGACTGCTAAAGGCAGTTTTATATACCAATCTAGCTTTTGTCAACGAATTTCATGTTTGAAACAAAATTTTGTTGAAGAACGTCTTGTTTGAAACTATTTGTTGTTGAGATAAGTCAATTTTCTTGAGGCAACGTGACTTGCAAGGAAAAAAAATACCAATTCTATTTCTAGATATTTAACATCATTACTGGAATAACCATGAAATTTAATTTCGCAGTTAAGGGGTCGAGACTTTCAATTTTGCCTTATCTTTTCTTTTTCTCGGATAATGATTTCATTTGTAGTCTACTATACTAAAAAGAACTGTTGATTATCAGCAGATCGATCAGAGATCAATCTTACTTTGAGCAGAATTTTGTTGTTCCAGTCCATTGATGAGACCTTTCTTCGATTTTCCTGTAATTACCTTTTGAAAATATCATTATCATTTCATCATTATTTTCACGGCCACTTTTCCATGCTTGCATGGATTCGACGGAAAGCATTGAGGCAGATTTTCTACGATCGGATGCCCGTCCTATCATCAACACTCACCTTTTTTTTATATATATATAAATAAGGTAATATTTCCCCATGGCTAGACATGCTTTTCACTGAAGATTGGAAATGAACACCACTTGTATGACACTGATGTTCGTTTATAACTAAGGGGAGAGTAAAACACACACACACTCATGTATATACCTACGACGGGTTTCTTTCAGTTTCTGTCCATCAAATTCATTCACAAAGCTGCTGTTTGTTTGACCTTGGATGGGAGCTGTTGTAGAAGACACTTGACTATTATTATTATTATTATTATTATTATTATTATTATTATTAACGCGACGAGCTGGAAGAATCGTTAGCATGCCGGGCAAAATGCTTAGCGATATTTCGCCCGTCACTACGTTCTGTGTTCAAATTCCGCCGAAGTCGATTTTACCTTTCATCCTTTCGGGTCGATAAATTAAGTACCAGTGAAACACTGGGGTCGATGTAATCGTCTACCCCCCCCCCAATATCGTTTCAGTGTTTGTGGCTAATTGAGTAGATTTTGACTCTTGTTTCTCGCAAAACTGGTGCTATCTAGTACCCTTATTTATATATTCACTTATATTCTTTTATTTATTTCGGTCATTTGACTGCGGCCATGGTGGGGCACCGCTTGTAGTTGAACAAATCGACCCCAGGACTTATTCTTTGTAAGACTAGTATTTATTCTATCGGTCTTTTTGCCGAACAGCTACGTTACGGGGACGTGAACACATCAACATCGGTTGTCAAAAGACGGTGGACACACATACTTACATACATACACATATATATATATATATATATATATATATATATATATATATATATATATATATATAGCTTGCTTACCAGCCACATGATTCTAGGTTCAGTCCCACTGCGTGACACCCTGGGCAAGTGTCTTCTGCTATAGCCTCAGGCAGACCAAACCCTTGTGAGTGGATTTGGAAGACGGAAACCGAAAGAAGACCGTCGTGTGTGTGTGTGTATATATATATATGTAGAAGACACTTGCCCAAGGTGTCACGCAGTGGGACTGAACCGAGAACCATGTGGTTGGTAAGCAAGCTGTTTACCACACAGCCACTCCTGCGCCTGTATATAAAAAGCCTTTACGTTTTTTGATTTCCAATGTGCATTTTCGCTTATTTTTCTTCTTACTTTCCCCTTACATTTCAACGTGTAGTTTCTATTTTCTTTTTGTAACATATTTCTATTATATATATATATATATACATACACACGTATGTGTGTGTGTGTACTGAATGACAACTATAATCTTATTAGTCATTTCCTCAAAAGTAAAGTATACAAGTACGTCTTTTATGACGGAATTGATCAATGCTGTGTGTGTGTGTATCAAAATCCAGAAATTTCGAGAACGTGTGCTAATTCTTTTCAGGAGCAATGAATCTCGAAGCAATTAAAGCTATAAGTAAATATTAGTTTAAAATCTCCTGTACAGATGACAGATTTCCAATCTACCATTGAAGTTTATATATATATATATATATATATATATATATATATATATATGGGAGAGACAGATGGGGGCGGATAGCTGGAGATATACAGATGATGTTGATAGACATATATTTGTAGATGTAATAGAATGTAACTACACGTGTGCCGTTGGCGATTTCTTTTTCTTCTTTGGACTTTTCCCTTTCTTTTTCCCGACGAAGAGCTATGCTCGAAACTTAAAACTGTCTCTTTTCACCGAGCGTCAAGCTAATATAATTCTTGTGCGCGTCCTCACCTTCGGTTTTATTTTTTCGTTTTTTTTTTTAAATTCGTTTATTTGAATTGACTATATATATATATATTTCGGTGAGAATGTCTTTTTTTTTTCTTTTTACGGTGCCGAGTTTACAATCGTGTAAATAATAATAATAGTATTTTTATATAAGCTTAAAGCTTATGCCGATCACCGTGCAATGACTAAGGGAAATAGTCTAATAAAGCCCTGTCGAGGGCTTATATGCCCCTCTATTAATATATAAATACAAATATATATATATATACATATATATATATATATATAAAATATGTGTGTGTAGAGAGAGTGAGAGATGTAGAAATTTGTATGTATGTATGCATGTATGCACATACACGTGTGTGTCAATGTGGGACGAGGTGTGGTAGGTGTTGGTGAAAGGTGAGAGAGAGAGCAAGAAAGATAGCGTGTTACAAGTATTTATTTAGTCTACTTATAGTTGTGTGTGGTGTACTTAGGCGTTCATGCAAAAACTAGGTCAGTTACAATAGAGACACCGATTTTATGAGTGGAGATGTACCGTTGAGTATTAACTAACAGTTAGTTATTACAAGGAACTATTTGCAAATCATGTGAGTATCATGTACAAGTGTACAGCTTGCTATGTGGATATTATATACGTGTGTGTGTATTATATTTTGTTTTAATCATTGGATTGCGGCCGTGTTTGAGCATCGCCTTGAATTGTATCAGCCGAACGAATCAACCCTAGTACTTGTATCAATACTCGTACTCGGTACCCATTCTATCGGTTCCCTTTTGCCGAACTTCTAAATTACGAGGCCGTAATCAAGCTAACACCGGTTGTCAAACGTCACTAGGGGACAACCACACGTGTGTGTGTGTCCGTGTGCTATCCAAGAAAACACAAAGATGAGGTGAAAGCCTCCCACCCCCAAGTGTATTAGGTTTACGCTCAGAACAAATGCAAAAAACATGTTGAAAAACAGTTCAATACTCTGCACAAATTCCGATACAAATTTTTCATGGTTCAAAATTTGCTTACTTTTTACTCAACCTAATATATACATGATGCGTTTCTTTCAGTTTCCTTCCAACCAAATCCACTCATAAGGCATTGGTCGGCCCAGGGCAATACTAGAAGATACCCATGGTGCCACGCAGTGGGATTGAACCCAAGACCATGTGGTTGGGAAGAGCAGAAATTAGAAAGTAATTTAAGGGCCGAGTGTGTCATGCGTTGGTATTTATCAAACTTGATATGAGCCAATGCTCAAAACTCTTAACTTTTGAGTCTTGTACCGATTAAATCTATAGGCGCAGGCATGGCTGAGTAGGTAAGAAGCTCGTTTTGAAGCCACATGGTTCCGGGTTCAGTGTCATCTTGGACACGTGTCTTTTATCAAAGGCTTGGGCCGAACAATGCCTGGTGAGTCAATTGGTTGGCAGAAACTGAATGGAAGCCGGCGAAACTGAATGGAAGAAGGACGCGGGCTGGCAGAAACGTTAGCACGCCGGGCGAAATGCTTAGCGGTATTTCGTCTGCCGCTACGTTCTGAGTTCAAATTCTGCCGAGGTCGACTTTGCCTTTCATCCTTTCGGGGTCGTTAAATTGAGTACCAGTTACGCACTGGGGTCGATATAATCGACTTAATCCGTTCGTCTGTCCTTGTTTGTCCCCTTGTGGGCAATAAAGAAATAAGAAACTGAATGGAAGCCCATCGTGTACATACTTACATACTTCAGTGTTCTTGTTTGTGTGTGTATCCCCCACCTCGACCATCGCTAGACAACCGGTGTTGGTTTGTTTACGCCACCATAACTTAGCAGTTCGGCAAAAGAACTGATAAAACAAAACAAAACAAAAAATCCTGGGACCGATTTGTACGATTAAACCTTTTAAAGTGGTGCTCCAACATGACCAGAATCCAATGACTGAAACAAGTAAAAGATAAAATATATAAGGAGGTACAATGGAATATAAAGAATGTATTTTCATGTGCGAAGGTTAAAATTCTGATCATAACTCAATTCAACGTGTTTTGTCCTCGCACAAAGTTCTGTTTGGTCGGCATAACAAAGGAATAGGGACCGCACCTATTTAACAATTACAAGTTGTTAACATTAGGAAATGTGTTGATCCAACCATAAAAATGAATAAAAGAAACCATCCCACAGGGAGAAAAATGACAAAATTTTAAAACGAGGACTCCTAAAATGGGACAGTGCCTGCCGGTACCATCCCCTAAATATCTGACATTGTGTCTAATTGAAAAAATCATTATTGCCCTGCGCGTGTAAGCGAAGGCAGGATATTGTAATCACTCTTCGTCTGTCTGCTTGTACGTTCACAACGTGACTAGAAAACGGCTGAATGGATTTTCACCAAATTTGGCAGAAATACTCATTGGGTGAGTGATTTGAAATGATGAAAATTTGGTTTGATTATCTTCAAATATATTACACATATATACATACATAAATATGCGACTCTGTGTGTGTGTGTGTACAGTGATATACACACATACATTTATATAGGTACATGGATGCACACATGACTGTGGGGTTAAAATGTTGGTTCCCCATCTATGTGGTTTTAGTTTCAGTCCCACTGCGCAGTACCTTGTGCAAGTGTATTCTGCCATAACCTCGGGCATGACCAAAGCGTTGGGAATTGATCTAGTTGACAGAGGCTGAAAGAAGCACGTCTTGTATGTAATGTATATATGTGTGAGTGCCCTTATTTTGACATTATGTAATGTCTGTAAACGATCCTCACCGTCATACAAGCGATGTTGTTTGTTTCCAGTCTTCCGTGAAAATACATGTCTGGCCATGGGAAAATAATACTTTGCTTTAAAATAATTTCCAATGGTAGAATACGGGCAGCTTTCAACTTTTTCTATCCAAAGGGTGTTTTTTTTTTTACCTAATGTTTACAAATTACTATTGATAGCTTTATTTGCTTCAAGATTCACCACTCTTGAAAAGAATTAGCACACGTTCTCGAAACAGGTGTGTTGCAACATATAGATCGTAGCAGATGAGAATCATCCGGCATATTCGTCGGAACTCCCATATCATCAAACGCCTGTATGAGAAGATCTCGTAGGGCTTTTGTGTGTGCTTTTATGCACTAAGCTCCTATGTGAGAGAATCTCTCTGGGTTAATAACGCAGTATTCGGTGTTCTACCAAGACATTTACGTTAAGCTGGATATAAAGATTGCCTTCTGGTTGTAATATTGCTTCCTTCGCTTACACACACACACATAAACGAAAACAAGTGGGGTTTAAAATTTACTACAAATGTTTCGGTAGCCTTTCATTGGCGCAATCATAGATTACATCATAACATAAATCGGATCTACCGTTTACATACATACATGCAGACAGACAGAACCGCTAAATCTACAAGTTTTTTTTTCATTCTCTCTGTTTATTTTCTCTTATTCCTTTCTGTTGAAGAGCGTAGGCTCAAAATGTAAAAGACTTTTTCATTTTTCCGATCGTCAAACTAATATACTTTCTTGTTCATACACCTGTCTTCATATAATACGCACGCACACACACACACATCTAAAGTATACTACCCACAAATGACACCTAATGGTTGTTTTGTCTGACTGCAAATTCGATGTTACGGTACCCAGTCATTCTTGGCGTCTACTTGTTGATATGCCCAGATTGTAATGAATCCTGTAATTGATTTATCTATCACACACTCGCGCGCGACGTGCTTCCATGTAGTTTCCGTCTAACAAATTCACTGATGAGACATTAAGATGACCTGAGGCTACAGCAGAAGTAAGACACTTGCGCAAAGTACCGCACAGTGAGACTGAACTGGTAATCGCATAGTTGCAAAGCGCGCTTTTTTTCACCACACAGTCATGCTTGCTTCTTCTATATTTACACACGAAACAATAACTCTATCTAGATCAGGATATCTCTAGATTTGAAACCGAATTTTTATGGTTACCGTTGGAAATATTTTATCTCAATGAAGACGAACGGCGGCATCTATATCCTTATGCTATCGCTTGTTCACCTTATCGCTTATAGTCAGATTTATATAGTTCTTTTATCTTTGTGGATACATTATATATAGTTCTCTTTATCCGTTTCTAATATCATATATCACTTCTTTGCACGTGTAGCGAGATTCTAAAAGCTTTTGTAATCCTGTGATATCGTTATTCTTCGTTTTAATTGAGAAACAAACACCTTGAAATTTAGTTTAATAAGGAAATACGCTTATATATACATATACATATATATACATATATATATATATATATATATATATACGTAAATATATAGGATGGCGAATATTTTTAGAAATTTTACTGCCAGTGGCCTAGCATGTATAAAAAGTCAATAGACAAAATATTCTCAATATAAAATAGTGTACATTTAAACACAAGAGAAAACTGTCTTTAACAGGTAATTTTTACACGCTAGAAGAAGCAGTATATATATATTACGCTTGTTCTTTTCTTGGTATAAATTACTACAGAGGTGTGTACCTGTCAGACTGTACTTCATATAACTTTCTCAAAAAATCTTTTGCTTGTTTCGGTCATTGGACTGCGGCCATGCTGGGGCACTGCTATAAAGGGGAGTGGGATTGTGTCGAACAAATCGACAACAGTAACTTACTTTTTTTTTTTAAAGTCTTGGTACTTTATTCCATCAGACATTTTACACCGAACGACTATGTCACAGGGACGTAAACAACCAGCACTGATTTTCAAGCGGTGCTGGGAAGGAACAAACATCAGCAAGTGCGGCACGTACATATGTACATGAAGAGCTTCCACACAATTTCCGTCTACCATATTCAGTCACAAGGTATTGGTTTGCCTGATGCTATAGTAAAAGGCATTTACTTAAGGTGCCGTGCCGTGGAATTGAACCTGAATTTATGCGGTTGCAAAACGAACTTCTTAACCACCCAGCCATTGCTGCACACATTTTTTTAATGAAATTCTCCAGGAATATATTTTAGATTATGTAGATTCGAGTTATATCGGAATTTTTTGTGCAAAAACAATTTTCAGACACAGGCGGAGAGGAGTTTCGATAATTCACGCACCTCGGCTTTGTTTCTTCATACGCTTCGATGAGGTCTGGGGGATTATCTGTGGCCCATTTTTTTTTTTTTTTTTTTACATCGGATTCCGATCTTAGCATAATCTATACCATCTGAAATGTATTTGCTGAAAATTTTATTTTAAAATATTCATTTTAAATGGATAGCACACTTCTAAAAGGCGGTTTTGTTAACTCCGTATTCCCTTTTTGTAACTGACACCCAGTCTCGTCTCGTGTATAACCATCAGTTACTATAAACTAAGGCAAAAAATTTCTATGGCTTATAATAGTCTCAGGGCCGGCCCCAGGAATTTTTAGAAGAAGGGAAGGCACAAGTTCGGAAGGTAATATTTAGAAGGACGCACTACTTTTCTCAGGGAGCGGGAGAGTGCTCCGCAACTCTACCCCCACCTGGATCCGCCCCCGATTCTTGATAAGTGTTTCAACAATGAACGCATGGTGAATACCGGCCTAAACTGTGATGGTAATTTAGAAAATAAAAATGGCTGAACATTAGCGATATGAAAACTCCGTTAACTCTTGCCTTACTTTATTTGCACCACACGAAAAACTGAAATATGGGAGGTTTTTTCGTCACGCGTGTTCTTCTCTGTGTGTGCGTAGACTGCTGCAAAACACCTCTCTCAGATTTACCGTTTTAGCAACAATAACCATTTTAGCAACAAACATAAAATATAGTCTAGTCCAAACCGTGATGGTAACTAAGAAAAATGGTAAACCATAAGCTACATAAAAATCTTATTGCTACTTGCCAACCTTCACTAATGCCGGGCGAATGGCCGTGTAAAACCTGGGATGTTTTTCTGCCGCACTCTTTTCATACCGATTTTCCCCTCCCTAATTGTGAAGAAAATTAGATTGGAGTTGGAATGGAGTGGGGCCGGAGACTAAAATATATTATTTTTAATCATTGGTGCAGTTTATCTAAGTTATTTATGAACTCGGTCAATGGCTGTTAGTTGCTGCTGGTTAAACGATAAATGTTAATCTATGATTTTTCTGTAATAAATTTCAATTTCTTTATTTGATTTGATAATATGAAATGTAAAATTTAAAAAATGCTGGTTTCACGATAAATCAACGCACTATAAACAAGGTGTTTCTCTTTTTTTAATATTGCAAGTTGAAAAGGTTGTCAGATATTTTAATAAAGCTAAATGATATATTTTATTACATATATACTTGATGTGAAGGCGCGTAGCCACGTGGTTAGGTTGTTGCTAGTAAAATCGTGGTTTCGATTTTCAGACCGGCGGCGCGTTGTGTTCCTGGGCAAAACATTTCATTTCATTTTGATCCAGTCCACTCACCTGTAAATGGATAAATAGGTAACCCTGTGACGGACTGGCTTTCCATTCGGGGAGATATATTGGCGTGCTTGCCTAGACAGCGGGATGTCATCATTCAAAAGCTACAACTATGGGAGGAAGCGCATTGTAACGGTGTACTACAATATCCAATAGTCCGGTTGATCGAGTGGTACGCTTTATAGCTTTATGATCTGTGAGAAGAGTGACTGGTGTTTCGTATTATGTCAACAGCCCTGTGTTACGTGTTTGGCCGAGAAACCTAAATGTCAGTGACTGTGTACGTCTACAAAAATCAGTAAAGAAAAATAGTGGCGTGTATATCAATAAAAAGACAAGAAGGTCATGCCTTTCATCCTTAATCTGCTCGATTAAGGTTAGCTTAGGGTTAAACAACAACGGGTGCTGACTTCAGTCTTTCCAGCAGACTTGAAATCCCTACAAAGTTTGTTCGTAATGTTTTCATTGTCTTTTCGTCAACACATGGAAATTGCGACTTCCGGCAGGTCAGCAATAAAGACTTAAGATTGGTTAAATTTTCAAACTTTAATGGTTTAAAACTGTTTTACCATTAATTTCTGGAGAAAATTGCTATGATTTTCGTCCTCAGCATACAAAACTACATAAGCTTGGAAAATTTGAAAAAATTGTAACGGTGGGAAGGATTTTAGAAAGATCTCCCACGGAATTTGCATCTCTCCCTCTCTCTCACTTTCTCTCTCACTTCCCCCCTCTCTATCTCTGATGATGATTCTAGTTGAGTTAAGCCTCGTAAAATAGTCCGAATCCTACAAGTTGGAGTGAATTGTCATATCCTCCAACCACATCGGAAAATATTACCACTAAATCATTAACATGACCAAATTTATTTTTATGAAATCAAATTATTATTGTTATTATTATTATTGTTAAGGCGGCGAGCTGGCAGAATCGTTAACACGCCGGGCGAAATCCTTAGCAGTATTTCGTCTGCCGCTACGTTCTGAGTTCAAATTCCGCCGAGGTCGACTTTGCCTTTCATCCCTTCAGGGTCAAATAAATAAGTACCAGTTACGCACTGGGGTCGATATAATCGACTTAATCCGTTTGTCTGTCCTTGTTTGTCCTCTCTGTGTTTAGCCCCTTGTGGGTAGTAAAGAAATAAGTATTTCGTCAGTCGCTATGTTCTGAGTTCAAATTCCACCGAGGTCGACTTTGTGTTTCATCCTTTCGAGATCGATGAAATAAGTACTAGTGAAACTCTAGGGTACATGTAATCGATTGACCTGGTCATGTACCAAAACTTGAAATCGTTATTATTATTATTTGGTGGCTTAGCGCCATTTCTTCCCGTTCTTTGTTATTAGTTCAAATACTGCCGAGGTGAACTTTTGCCTTTCATTCTTTCGGGGTCAACAAAATAATCCTAGTAGAGCACTCCATTGTCCACCAACTACGTAACTGCCTCTCCCCCACCTCAAATTTAATTTGAATGGTTTGAGTCAACCCCAGGCTATTGTAGAAGAAAGCACTTTGCCTAGGCTCCACGGGATGTGATTCAAACCGAGACCTCACGATTACCAGATGAACTTCGTAATCATTCAGCTAAGCTAGTGCCCTTATGTACGTTTGTATCTCACAACTGTTCCTTTTTTATTGACGAACGAACTTGGTTTGAACAGTAAATCTGTTTATATTTATACAACAGTGAGTTTCTAAAGACATACAACAAAGCCAAAGCGAAAAGAAAAAAATCAATAAAAGGTGACGGCATGGTAGATTCGATCCCCATTGGGGCCACACTTTTTATTGACTTTCGTGATCTCTGTATTGATCTATCGGCACACAAGCACACTTGCTTACAATATCTAAACACAGATTTCTATGCGTGGATTTGCCCGCAAATGTGTAATGTTATACTATGTCAGCGTATAAATCACACACACATTCGCACATATATACCTGTATATGTATGTATGTTTGCGTGCGT
Organism: Octopus sinensis; assembly: GCF_006345805.1. Classification (NCBI taxonomy): domain Eukaryota; kingdom Metazoa; phylum Mollusca; class Cephalopoda; order Octopoda; family Octopodidae; genus Octopus; species Octopus sinensis. The sequence goes on from NC_043001.1 coordinate 76,827,003, forward strand.
GCATATAAACGAACTTTTCTTTTTTTTTTTTTTTTGAAGCGTCGAATGCGTATCGTATTATACAAACAAGAAGGTAATGCTTCGAACGCTGTATGGCTGTGAAAACAACAGAAAAATACCCAAACTTTCTGCTGTTTTCACGGCTCTACTGCGTTCGAATATTACCTTCTTGCCCTTACCAACGTGGGTTAGTGGTTAGGCTGTCAGCATCATGATCGTAAGATTATGGTTTCGATTCCTGGACCGGGTGACGCGTTGTGTTCTTGAGCAAAACACTTCATTTCACGTTGCTCCAGTCCACTCAGCTGGCAAAAATGAGTAACGCTGCGATGGACTGGCGTCCCGTCCAGCTGGGGAACACATACACCATTAAAAACGGGAAACCGGGCCCATGAGACTGGCTAGGCTTTAAAAGGATATATATATAAATGTGCAGGTGGACTGTGTGGCAAGAAGTTAGCTTCTCAACCACATGATTCCGGGTTCAGTTCTACTGCGTGGCACCTTAGGCAAGTGTTTTCAGCTATAATTCCGGATCAATCCTTGCGTGTATTTTCGGTAGACGGAAACTGAAAGAAGCCCGTCGAATGTGTGTGTGTGTATATAGTTATTATGTAAAACTGTCGTATGTCCAAATTTGGCCAAATGGGTCGTTTTTTTTCTTTTGTGAATATTTAATTTTGCTTGCAATAGCCAGTTCTTTTGGTCAAACTCATATCTTCAGATGCCAAGATATGAAATTTGTCAAAGTGTAGTACAATGGTTTAGCATTTTTCAAAAGTGTAGTAAGTCCCACCTTTGACAGTTTTGCAAAAATATTTATGACTGAAAATATCATACATGCATGGAGTTAGGATTTTATGCCCCCAACAAAGTATTTATTGTTAAGCTGAAACTGTTGCTAATGTAAAAAGGAATGGAATGGTGAAACTATGTTTTCGTTTTTAGAAAAGCAATGTTTTGGACTTACGACACTTTTGCATCATAGCAACGTTTTATATATGTATGTATGTATATATATATATATATATATATACATACATACATACGCACATACACACGTGTGTGTGTGTTTACCCCACCACCGCTTAACAGCCGGTGTTGGTTACGTATTTGTAACTTAGCGGTTCAACTGAAAGCCTTCAACGCGATAAAAGGCAATATATACACTCTCGCTCACCAGCAAAACACATAGGCACGCAAGTACGCACACGCGCGCGCATGTGTGTTTGATGGGCTGTACAAAATATTGGTCAATTTGTGGTTATGTGGAAGGTACTTGCGTAGTGGGATCAAATCCGGAAACACGTGCTTGGGAAATGAACTTGTTAACCTCAGTCATGCCATAATGATGATGAAGAAAATGTATGATGATGAATATACACCAACTGCTACACCACCCTACACACACACGACAGTCATTAATATGATTATATCTGGATGTTTTCAACATGACGCAATTATTGCGTTTCTCATCAATTACGCTATTTGGCGTAATTTGGCTGCTATAATGGTTGTTGTTGCTTATCAGTTTTTGGCGCCTAAAGATGGCTTATCATACCCTCAACACAATTTGTCATGGTGAATGTCAACCAGACTGCGACACAATTTTGCGATTACTCCTTCCCCGCCTCAGTCCGTTGATGAATGTTTTTGAAGTTTAGTATTCAAACGCCTTTTCTTTCCATGGACTTTTGTTGATACCAATAACAACTCTGAGGTTCAGCATTACACACCAATGAAAAAAATATCTAATATATTGAGGTTTTGTTGACTTACAATGGTGAACTGTTCACCAAAAGACGGGCGTGGGGATTGCTCAAGATATGGTCTTCTTTGTACCATTTCTGGTAACATCGACACAACAATGTAATTAACCTACCTATCCGGTAGACAGGCTCGTTGTACTTGTTTGTGGTACATTTGTCTTCGTTTTTCACGGGGATTTGGTTTTAAAAAAACTCAAATATATGTATTATGGGAGGCAATATTCACGATATCGGATGAATATCGCCTTCTCCCATTAAAATTGTTCTTTGTGTTGTTTCAAGCACCAGTAGGCGAGGAAAGAAGTCTCAAGTGGAAATTCAAATTCACAACCAGTTTTATTTACATAGTTACACAGAATTAATGAAGTGTGTCGCTCTCAGTTGACCATCTCAAGCTGTGTACGTTTCATTGCATCTCTGTTAACGCGGGCCCATTACGTCTGGAGATACGACGTGCAGATATAACTAGCCTGGAGACCCAGCCAGCGAATGTGCGTTCAGCCAGCGCTTGCGGTGAAAAAAAAAGAATCTGTTTGTTGGGCCCTTATATCCAGTTTGCCATCGCGAACCTCGTTGTGATCTCGCGCATGGCAAATGGATGCTAGTGAAATCTCGCTCCAGTCTCGGAGATGGCAATGGCTGCCGGCGAGATCTCGTTCAAAATGGCGCTGACTGCTTGTGCCGCTACATATGAATCATTTCTACGCACTTTATAAATGGAACGAATGGGAAATTCGCTAACATCAAACTCGCGGCCTGACCGTCGTCCCTTGCCCCGACTCATGGCTTAACAAGTTGGAACGAGTCCTCTTTCGCTTTTTGTGGAAAGGAGGAAAGCCACTTGTGAGACGCTCCGTGTGCTGTCAAGAACCGTTAAAGGGTGGGTTAGGGATGCCTTGGTTGATGATGCGCAGACATGCGTTGAGACTAAGACATCTCTGGCACACCTGGAGGGTGATAAGGTGTGGAGTCCGCTGGCAGAGGGATTTTTCCCAAGACCGGCCTCCTTAGTCAATTTTAAACCCGGTTACATCAGAAGATGGAATCTGACTCCATGGCAAAAGGAGTGCCGACAGGCACTCACGCTGATCCACAAGACGGGCAAGGCCGGCTGCGGAAATACCACCTCGGTATTTTATAGAGGGCTGGTAGAAGGTAAAAACGATGACGTCCTAGGAGGGGCTCTGGGGTTTGATGAAGACCAGCTTGCCAATCTGTTTAAGAAAACGTTCAGGTCGGGGTATTTGGATAATTTCCAAAGATCCCTGGCCTGGCAGTGCTACAGGAATGCTTTACCTGTTCGCGAGAAGTTATCGCGGCACGGAGTTCAAGTGCCACCGACATGTCCAAGATGCGGGTTGGACGATGAAACCGTTCAGCACGCTTTTGTTCACTGTCGGAAGTTGAACGACTTGATAAGTTACGCAGAACACGTGTTATCGCATCTGGGACGAGTACAGCTGTCGGCTGAGTCTATGATTAAGATGATACCGCCAACTGGACTCTCGAAGGAAGGTGAGGCATGTTTTAACTGCACGGTTGCAGTAGTAAAGGAGTGCATGTGGAGAACGAGAATGGAAGGAGCCGCGACAGGGTCCTTTATCTCCGGGCCCGGCCTGCTCACCTACTTCAGATATCATCTGAGAAGCAAGGTGGGACTGGAGAGGAGGACCCTGCCGCGGGGAGTGTATGAGAAAAGATGGAAGGAGGTGGAAAGAAAGGTGGGTGTGAGAAACCCAGCTTGACCATGGAGGAGAGAGAGGAAGTGGAAGCTGCAGGGCCTCATCAATTGCCGGGGTGTAAAAGCTCCAGTAAAAACCACAAAGGTCACCTACAAGTGTTTGTTATACTAGTTATGCAAAAACTATTACTTTATAACGAATCCAAACGAAACTTTTAATCGAATCTCTTAAATGTTTTTGTATGTATGTCCTGTATTCGTCCCTTCTATGTATTGATTTTCTATAATCGTAATAAAGAGATAAACATCAAACTCGCGGCCTGACCGTCGTCCCTTGCCCCGACTCATGGCTTAACAAGTTGGAACGAGTCCTCTTTCGCTTTTTGTGGAAAGGAGGAAAGCCACTTGTGAGACGCTCCGTGTGCTGTCAAGAACCGTTAAAGGGTGGGTTAGGGATGCCTTGGTTGATGATGCGCAGACATGCGTTGAGACTAAGACATCTCTGGCACCACCTGGAGGGTGATAAGGTGTGGAGTCCGCTGGCAGAGGGATTTTTCCCAAGACCGGCCTCCTTAGTCAATTTTAAACCCGGTTACATCAGAAGATGGAATCTGACTCCATGGCAAAAGGAGTGCCGACAGGCACTCACGCTGATCCACAAGACGGGCAAGGCCGGCTGCGGAAATACCACCTCGGTATTTTATAGAGGGCTGGTAGAAGGTAAAAACGATGACGTCCTAGGAGGGGCTCTGGGGTTTGATGAAGACCAGCTTGCCAATCTGTTTAAGAAAACGTTCAGGTCGGGGTATTTGGATAATTTCCAAAGATCCCTGGCCTGGCAGTGCTACAGGAATGCTTTACCTGTTCGCGAGAAGTTATCGCGGCACGGAGTTCAAGTGCCACCGACATGTCCAAGATGCGGGTTGGACGATGAAACCGTTCAGCACGCTTTTGTTCACTGTCGGAAGTTGAACGACTTGATAAGTTACGCAGAACACGTGTTATCGCATCTGGGACGAGTACAGCTGTCGGCTGAGTCTATGATTAAGATGATACCGCCAACTGGACTCTCGAAGGAAGGTGAGGCATGTTTTAAAACTGCACGGTTGCAGTAGTAAAGGAGTGCATGTGGAGAACGAGAATGGAAGGAGCCGCGACAGGGTCCTTTATCTCCGGGCCCGGCCTGCTCACCTACTTCAGATATCATCTGAGAAGCAAGGTGGGACTGGAGAGGAGGACCCTGCCGCGGGGAGTGTATGAGAAAAGATGGAAGGAAGTGGAAAGAAAGGTGGGTGTGAGAAACCCAGCTTGACCATGGAGGAGAGAGAGGAAGTGGAAGCTGCAGGGCCTCATCAATTGCCGGGGTGTAAAAGCTCCAGTAAAAACCACAAAGGTCACCTACAAGTGTTTGTTATACTAGTTATGCAAAAACTATTACTTTATAACGAATCCAAACGAAACTTTTATCGAATCTCTTAAATGTTTTTGTATGTATGTCCTGTATTCGTCCCTTCTATGTATTGATTTTCTATAATCGTAATAAAGAGATAAACATCAAACTCGCAGTCCACAGCAGCGATGCTTCCACTGTCACGTATTTTCTGGATCATTTCTACCTTTTCCTGAAGAGTATACACTTATCAGCGTCGTTTGTAAGGATTAGGCTCCTTCATATATATTTTTCTGTTCTCTAGTGCCACGTTGATGAGTACAAGAAGGTAAACCCATTTAAAAACTACGCAACCAACCACACAGCACGGAGTGAGAACATATGTGATAATAACTATATTCTGGGTAACTGATCAGTGGGTGCGTATTTTTGTGATTCAAGTAGAATCTTGGACAGATCGCCGACCTGCATTATCACAGATCAATCTCTAAGTGTAACATAGTTCAGTGATAAGTGAATCAGTGATAAACGAGACTACATGTACATCTTTCTTACTTTAGATCACTCTGTAGTTGCTATTAGTATTGTTGTGACTGTTACTGCTTTAGTTATTCTTGTTGTTGTGGTGGTAGTGGTAATAGTAATCTTTGTATTTGCTATGGTTAACGTTGTTGTTAAGAATGCTGTTGTGTTGGTTCTTTGATTGATGTTACTGTTATTCTCTTTTTTTCCCCAGTTATTGTTCTTAAAATGTGGTAGTGATGGGTTGCGCCTCACCACTCTCCCATGTCTGTGTGGTATCTATAATTCCGTTAAGTCAAGAAAGAGAAATCTCTATTTAATAAAAGCTGATATAAATGGTTAGTTGGTTGATTCCTTCGGTCATGCTTTACATCGCAAAGAGAAAGAGAGAGTATTAACATAGGAGATGCAAAATTAGTGCACATTTATGCTTAATGGCAGACAGTGAGTAAATGAACGCTAAACACGTATCTACCGTCAGAAAGAATCAGAGATTGTGTGTGTTTACACACACACACATACGCACAATATATATGTGTGAATTTCCATAATATAAAATCAACACGGAGAATAATTTATAATAAATATATATATTTTACGTTTTGAATAGAGTTTTGTTTAATCCTATTTTAACGTAATAAATATTTTCCCTTTGAAAATTGTATTCATTTTATCGTTTTGTGTAAGCACTAAGAAATTTGATAAGAGTTAACTTAAAATATGCGTGCCATATTTCATGATATTATCCAAGGTGGGAAAAGTATATTTCCCAAGTTACTCGTCATCCGACAGATAATATTCTAGCAATTAATATTGTTTAAATGACTTGAAGATTTTGTGGAGCAGCTTTTTATAGAATGAGATCTGAAGAATCCTAAAATACCGTGAAAAAAATATAGATAATCTGTGAGATGAAGTGTCTTTTAATAGAAATTTAACCAAAATTTATTTTAGAAAAATCTGGTCTTCACCATTTTCCAAAAAGTTGAGGATTTTATATGTATAAAATCTCTTTTCCTCCCTCTCCAAAATATATTTTGAAACTTTAATGTCATGTTATAAAGTGGTTGGAGTTGACCATAAAATCTAGGCAAAGGATCCGCGATTTTTCGGAAAAAATCATGTTAGAGTTCCTGGCTAAGATAAGTTTAGGGGCCACTGCTTCATACGCTTTTAAATTCAGACAAATATTCCTTATAAAATGTTATTTCATATTGCAAGTTAGCAAATTAAGAAATGTCTGTCAGTGTTGCATCGTGAGATGTAATTGAAAATAACGTTTCGTAAGGAGAAATCATTCACCTGCCACTTCTTTTCCAACGAAATACCCATAACCCAAAATGTTTGTCACAACACTACGATGACACCTCCGAGCTTCTTCAACCCTACTATTTGTCAACTATCCACGTTGCTCCAGTAAGACCCACCCATATTGGTGTACTGTTCACATGCCTAAGGCAATAACCAAAATTAAAGCCCCCTTTTTACAATTACTGGCTCATTGACACACGGTTTCTTTTCCGTTGGCTCTTTTTAAAAATGGAGAAAGAACCACACCAATAACGGAAAACAAGTTCGAGCTTCTTCTGCGCCGCCTCTAGCTGGCAATTGCATTTAACAATTTAAGCAGAGAGCTGAAGTATTTCTACAACGTATAGTACCAGCATCGTTATAAGGGAAAAACAATTTGGTCGGCCAGTGTAATCTTAAGTATATAAAACAGATGTGATGGTCATGGCTAAAGTATTTGTTTTTGAGTTTTACATAGGTCTACTTGACTAGGTATGTCCCGGGGCTAAACATCTCCAGTTTGCAATACTCTTTACTCTTTTACTTGTTTCAGTCATTTGACTGTGGCCATGCTGGAGCACCGCCTTTAGTCGAGCAAATTGACCCCAGGACTTATTCTTTGGAAGCCTAGTACTTATTCTATCGGTCTCTTTTGCCGAACCGCTAAGTTACGGGGACGTAAACACACCAGCATCGGTTGTCAAGTGGTGTTGGGAGGACAAACACAGACACACAAATATATATATATATATATATATATATATATAATATATATATATATATATATATATATATATACGACGGGCTTCTTTCAGTTTCCGTCTACCACATCTACTCACAAGGCTTTGGTCGGTCCGAGGCTACAGTAGAAGACACTTGCCCAAGTTGCCACGCAGTGAGACTTGAACCGGAAGGATTACTCATATTTTTTCTCTTATAACTATTTACTTTATTTTTTGTTCATGTTAACCTTTCAGTCAAATTGTTCGCTTCAACTGTGACACAGAGTAGTGTCACAGCAGAGCCAAACTTCAGCTGTTACATACAGTTAATTGATTTCTATTATCTTACGTCTATTATTCTAGGGCGGATTTTCTTGTTGACATAAGTATTTAGGTGTTCTTTGAACCGCAGTCATTTTCCATTTTTCTTTTTCTTTCTATGTATGTTTAAGAAGTGTTAGTCAGAGTGATCAGTCACGCCCTCGACACGTTTCAAAGCTTTTGAAACTGGTGGAAAGTTAGCCTTGTACTGGAGTGTACTTAGCCGGAGTGGGATGTTAGCTTCGCACTGGAGACCTAGTCCGAGTATGAAGTTAGTCTCGTACCGGAGGCCTAGCCCGAGTATGAAGTTAGCCTCGTATCGGAGGTGTCGTCTGAATATGAAGTTAGCCTGGTACTGAAAGCTTAGCCCGTGTTTGAAGTTAGCCCATATCGGAGACCTAGCCCAAGTATGAAGTTAGCCTGGCACCGAAAGCTTAGCCCGAGTATGAAGTTCGCTTGGTACTGGAGGCTTTGTCCAAATATGAATTTGGCCTCATATCGAAGGCCTTGCCCAAGTATGAAGTTAACCTCATACTGTAGGTCGGGCCCAAGTATAAGGTTAGCTTCATACCGGTGTGGGAAAATTGCCTTGGAATACACACACCTAACAAATCTACTCACAAGGCTTTGGTCTACAAAATATGAATAATCCCTCCAGGTTCAGTCTCACTGCGTGGCACCTTGGGCAAGTGTCTTCTACTATAGCCTCGGGCCGACCAAAGCCTTGTGAGTGAATTTGTTAGGTGTGTGTATTCCAAGGCAATTGCCTTGGAATACACAAGCTTGCCAAAATAGTAAACTCTGATAAAGACAGCCAGAGGTGTGTGTATTGGTGGGGAGGGCAGGTATTGGCCCTTGGGTATCTTTATTCCCTACCCAACGGCGCCGGTTAAAAGTTGCAGGTGTTTGATCAATGTGTATTTGACCCGTGTATGTTTGACCAATTCCCCTTTTGGTTTTCTTAATTTGTTAATATCAAATACAGAGCAGATTCTATCACTAAGATTGTTATTGGCAAAGGAAATGTGAAGAGAAACGGACGGATGGCGGTGTTAATTGTGTGTACACTACATATACACATATGCACAGTGTATGCAAATGATATACAGATGGCTGGATATATATGCATACATATATCATTCCAAATGTTAGTCCCCACCTCCCCCACACATACGTATCTTATATATATATATATATATATATATATATATGTATATATATTTGTCAGCTCTCCAGCAGTATGTTATCAGTTATCTCACAGTTACAAACGTGCTGAGCCAGTTTGATATCGTGATGATAAAAACATTTCATGATAATAAAATCTGGCAGATTGCCGTGGAATTGGCCTCAACTCCCATCACGCACGCACGCACGCAAACACACACACACATACACACACAATTAAATATACACATACATAAACACAAACACACGCAGGGACAAACCAAGGGAGGAAAAGACAAATGATATATATATATAAATCTTCCGGGTCAGTTAATAAATTGCTATTGATAGACATATGACTATAATTGGTCCACTGGTAGCTGTCTACACACTGTCTGGTTGGCTGGCTAGCTGGTAGGTATGTTGGTTGGTTGGTTGGTACATAAAAATGGACATGCATACACTCAGAGGTGTGTGTGTGTATACACACGCATACATAGATATAGATTGATTATATGTATGTTTATATGTATAGATGTATGTGTGTGTATACACACATACATACATACATACATATATATTGCTCCAGTATGGCCTCAGCCTCTGGATAGGTGAAACCATTGAAAAATAAGATATACATATATATATATATATATACACACAGATTTTGTATGTATGTAGAGAGAGAGAGAGATTTTATATATTTATATAAGATAGACAGACTTGTGTATATAATGATTGCAAGTGTGAAAGAGAAAGACGGTAAGAACAAGAGAGAAAGAAGTAAACGAATGAATGAAGAGGCGGGGAGAAAATTTAACAAGAAAAGTTGATGGTGGGGATGTGAGAGACAAAATGGGATAGATAAGAACAGAAATATGGGAAGGAAATGAAAGAAAATACTATTTAAGGTAACTAATTAAAATAAGCTGAAAGAGATGAAGAAAGAAAGAAAAAGAAGTTTGCTTCGCAACTACATGGTTCCGGGTTCAGTCCCACTGTGTGGCACCTTGGGCCAGTGTTTTCTGCTATAGTCTCGGGCCGGCCGAAGCCTTGTAAGAGAATTTGGTAGACGGATACTGAAAGAAGCCTATCGTACATATATATATATGTGTGTGTGTGTGTGTTTGGCCCCCACCATCGCTTGACAACCGATGTTAGTGTGTTCACGTCCCCGAAACCTAGCGATTCGGCAAAGAAGACGGATAGAATAAGTACTATGTTTACAAAAAAGTAAGTCCTGTGGTCGATTTGTTCGACTAAAGGGTGATCCAGCATGGCCGCAGTCAAGTGACTGAAACAAATAAAAGAATGAAAGAATATTGCAATAAGGGGTGAAGGAATGAATGATACAAGCGCAGGTTTGGCTGTGTGGTTAAGAAGCTTGCCTTGCAGTTACGCGCGGTTTGATGTTCAGTCCCACTTCGCGGCACATTTGGTAAGCGTTTTCTACTCTAAATCTGGGCTGCCAGTGTCTTGTGAGAGAATTTGTGAGACGGAAACTGTGTGGAAGCCTGTAATTTGTTTGTGTGTGTGTTTGTTTGCTTGTGTTCTGTTCCCTGTTTGACAGTCGGTATTGGTTTGTTTACGTTCCTCGTGAGTTAGCGGTTCAGAAAAAGTGTATTGTGGAATGTGTCAAACTTTAAAAGATTTGTTTGGCGGTGTCACAGCATGGCCACAGTTCAACGAATGAAACAAGTTATAGATATATATAGAATGAAAGAAGAAATATTGACATGAAGAAGGAATATTACCGAAAGAAAGGAAAGATTGGAATAAAAGATATTAAAATGGAGAAAGATTAAACGAATGAAAGAAGAAAGGAATAGAAGAAAGATTTGATAAAATGGTTGAAAATCATTGAAACAGATTGAAAAGGAAAGATAGATAGATAGATAGATAATAGATAGATAGGTGGTTAGATAGATAGATAGGTGGTTAGATAGGTAGGTAGATATATGGTGAGGAAGAGAGAGAGAGAGGGGGGGAAGGTAAAATGAAGTTAAAAATCAATGAAAGAAAGCGAGGAAAAGAAGTTTATGGGGTGAAGGGGGAGAGAGATACAAAAAATAAATAAATCAAGGAAGGAAAGAAAGAAAGGCAATAAATTATAGCTCTACGAAAATAATATATAGAATGGTGAGCGCTCTCCCTATATGTATGTGTGTGTGTGTGTTCAGAGGGAACAGAGAGAGGGAGAGAAAATGGTGGTGGTGTTGGAACAAGACAAAATGGTCGAGCTCGCTCTATAATTCAACGTAGCAAGACCAATAATTGTTATCATTGACAACTGGCGCTGTGGTTTGGTTTAGATCTTGTAGATTTACTTGGTTTTATATACGTCTGTTATTTTTGTTTGTTTCTTTTACTTTTCCTTGCTCTTTTTTTTTCTTTATATATACTGATTTACTCCAGAGGAAAAAATATTGACTGCTCTGTCTGTATGTTTGCGACTATACAGAGTGCGGCAGAAAAACCTCCCGTATTTTACACGGTAATTTGATTTGGTTCTATTAAAATTAGTCAGGTAGTAATTGTGTCTTCATGTAGCTAATATTTTACCGTTTTTCTTCTGTTCATTAGTATCATAGTTTATTCGCTGTGTATTTTATTTGCTTTTGAAACGTGTATCAAGTATAGCTAATATGGGAGGGATTTTTTTGCCGCACCCTATACCGATGTATGTGTGTGATCGCGTGTTAGTAGGTGTGCGTCATTGTTTATGATTATCTTGAGTAGGTGTCTATCATTGTGTGTGATTATATGTATACATATATGTGCAATTATATGTGGGTAGGTGTGTGTGATTCTGTGGGTTATGTAAGTATGTGTATTTGTGATAGGGCGAATGTATGTGATTATATGTATGCAAGCATATATGTAAGTAGCTGTGACGTTGCTAAACTTGTGCCGCCCGGGACAGCCCTTGAATTTGAGGTTTCCTCCACACCCTCAAACAGGTTTCTGTAGGAGACCCCAAAGTGCCGCCCCTTCGACCCCACGCCTACTGGTGAGTAGCTGAGTGCGTGAATGTGTCCATTGGAATATGCATTTTTTAACCATATGTCATCCTTCAGGCAGGACAGGCATGTACCGTGTGATTTTTATCAGACCCTCCTTAACCAGTGTGATTGAAGCAGTGGATGATCAGGCCCAGCATCAACAGATCAATACTTGCAGGAGGGAAAAGAAACTGTTGAGGTTTGCCCGGAATGATCGCAAAACAGTCAACCTTGCTAAAGGCACCTCAAGGACCAAGTGGAGAGGGGCATTTACAAACTGGGCAACATGATTGTTTTATTTAGCGTTTTCTGTGAGTAATTGCTTGGTTATCTAGAGGTTTCAAATGTGATTGTCCCTGGTTAATTATGTTTCCGACAGCAAGAGGGATAAGAGACGGTCTATGCATCTCGGGAGGAATAAATGTTACACTAGGTGCCCTTGATCGAAAGCAGCGGTTTTATCGGTTTTATAGTAATGTTTACATCGGAGAAACACACACAAAATATTATTTTCGTTGCACCTTTTCCTCTGGTCCCCTTTTCTCATCTTGTTCCGCCCTCTTTTATTTCTGCCCTTTCCTCTTGTCCCGCCTTTTACTGTGCCGTCTTGCTTTAGTGTTGTTGACCCATGGCAACCTGGGTGTATGTAATATATAGAACCGCATCGCTAATATTCAGCCTTTAACGCCCTGTTCGATAAGGTCTGTATCCAAAGACATGTCGAAAAAAGATAATTATTAAATCCCAAACTTAAGGAAATAGTATGACAAATTCCTGAGATCCCTGCGTTCCGTTTCATGATGTCCCCATAGTCATAGCTCACAGGTTTAAATCAGATGATGTAGATTACGATTATACCCGAATCTGGTAAAAAAAAAATGGTGGGCTCGCAGTCATATATATTGACACATGTATATCTACAAAATAAAACTTGAAATTTCTAAATAAAATTGTGATGTGTGTCAGTGTGTGCGTGTGTACAGGCTCGACAATTTTATTTCTTACATTAAAATTCGATATAATCGTATTCTACATAATCTGATAGGTATTTGTATAGGTATGTCGCTGCACGGTACCATGTATGTATCCCCTGCTAGGCATATAAATTTTATATACAGGATGCAGCGCCGCACCGATAACCAGTTGGCGGAAGATCTGCTTGGGTTAAACTAGTTGTAACATGGAACAGTGACTTTGATGTCGCGATTGACTTTGCTCGTTTCTTGAGATTTTACAACTGGTTCTTGCTCTGTTGACTGGGTGCTCACGACTGAGGATGGGCCAACCAGCTCGAAATTGAGTCAGTCTCGCGATCCTGTTGTCTGCTACGTGATGGTAGGGGTTTACTCCCCCTGCTAGCAATATATATTGTATATGGTGCAGCGTCACACCGGTAACCAGCTGACAGAAGGTCTACCTGGGGTTAAATTAGAAGTAACATGGAACAGTCACTTCGATATGGCGATTGACTTTACTTATATATATGTGGGAGGAGGTGCAAATTTATATATGTATGTGCAAGTATATGTGTACGTGTTAGCGTAACAAGATGTAGGCATAGCAGAGTGGTTAAGGGGTTTACTTCAAAGTCTTGCAATCCCGTATTCAATCTCAGTGTGTGACATTCTGAGCAAGGGACTTTTCTGTCGCCCTATGTAGCCTTGGGTTGATCTGAATCTGGTGAGTGAAACTGGGCCAAACGGCAGAGGGAAGAACCTAATCGGACGCACTGTAGCCCTAATTCAAAAGTTAAGCTTGGTCAAGAATCTGTGCCACACTGATTCTGTGTGAGAATTACGTTAAACATACAAGTGTCTATGGAATATTCACCCAGTTAGACGCTAACGAGTTGGTACTTCAGTAGATAGAACAACTAGGAAGGATACTCATCATCGAAACCGACGGAGAACCATTGACTATTATATCCACACCCCCACACACACAGATACATATACGATGATGACGATATATTTATATACCTACGTGTATAAACACGCATATATAATTATATATCTATATATAGACATACATATATCTATATATACATGTCTATTATCCATGTTTATATCTACACCCACCCACCTTCACACATCCGCACACACAGACATATTTTAATTACCTTTCAATCAAATCCTTTAACATTCTCGTTTGTCAAACCCGTGACAGCTTGATGTATTTATTTTCAATCGATTATTATTTATCGTTTCAGTAATTTATTGCCATCATGGGGCAGCTGGGTGGAGGGGGCGGGAGGAGAACGTCAGAAACGTCATAGCAACAGAAACAATACCTTGTTTTAAATGTTCCGGTTCTTTACATTCTGCGTTCGAATCCCACCGAAGTCAACTCTGCAATAATGGTTTCATATTTCGGCACAAAGGCCCGAAATTTTTGTTTTGGGGGAGGGGGACTAATCGATTACTTCGACACCAGTACTCGACTGGTACTTATTTCATCGATCACAGAAGGATGAAAGGCAAAGTCGACCTCTGCGGAACTTGAACTCAGAACGTAAAGACGGACGAAATGCCGCTAAGCATTTTGCCCAGTGTGCTAACGATTCTGCCAGCTCGTTTGCCTTAGCCATCATCTCTATAATAACGACATCTAATAAATGACTTAAGCATTTACATATTAATTACTTTTACTCGGAGTATCCAAGTTCATTTTTATATTTTCCTGGATTATTTTGGCTTGAATCCTGCCGATATTACTCTTTTACTTGTTTCAGTCATTTGACTGTGGCCATGCTGGAGCACCGCCTTTAGTCGAACAAATCGACCCCAGAACTTATTCTTTGTAAGCCTAGTACTTATTCTATCGGTCTCTTTTGCTGAACCGCTAAGTTACGGGGACGTATACACACCACCATCGGTTGTCAAGCGATGTCGGGCACACACACACACACATATACATATATACGACGGTCTTCTTTCAGTTTCCTTCCACCAAATCCACTCACAAGGCTTTGGTCGGCCCGAGGCTATAGTAGAAGACACTTGCCCAAGGTGCCACGCAGTGGGACTGAACCCGGAACCATGTGGTTGGTAAGCAAGCTACTTACCATACAGCCACTCCTACGCCTATATAACATATATATAACATATTTAATAGCATATTAGAAGCACTTTTGCCCACTCAAAAATACCTCAAAAATATCATCCCGGGCCCTCCCATAAGCTAATATTGTCCCTGACGCTAATTTCAATCCAGATAGTCTCTGCTACCTAACCAGTAATGCTTTCTGCTATACCTGAGGTACTGACATTTTCAAGGTCCGGGGATCATGCTTGTAACAAAATACAAAGTGCATAATATATAATTTAATTGTTGGTTTCACTTTCTGGCACAAAGCCAGCAAGTTCGGAGAGGTGTTAAGTCGATTACATCGACCCCACTGCTCACCTGGTACTTATTTTATCGACTTCGAAAAGATGAAACTCAGAACGTAAAGACGGACGAAATGGCGTTAAACATTTTGCCCGCCGTGCTAACGCAGTATCCCTACGCTATGAAATAAACCTGATCTGGGCTAAGGTTACGGTTAGGGCTTAGGGTTGGGTTTAGGTTTGACTACCTGCTCAAGTGTAAATTGTCAGGTAGACCGCACGTTGAAGTGTCACCCATGCATATATAATGCAAAAACACGCTGCAGACTACGATAGTTTATAAACTAGAAATAAAATTTCAAAATGTATTCTTTCTGTGCGGCCTGGTACCAAATGATCCACGGCTCGGTACTAACCCGCGGCCTGGTGGTTTAGAACCCTTGCTTTAATGCATTAAATACTATTCCCCTCCCCACTGAATATGCGCTGCTGAACATGGGGTGCGTCTTAGAATGCCTATGCGTCTGTTATGCTACCAAATACGTTACTTACAAAGTAAAGATAGCCCTATAACGTCTTCCAAGATATTAATCGAATAATGTAATAAAATTTGTGTTCCTGCTAAAATTCCAATTTCCAGTTGTCTTTCGTGTGTAACTAATTTTTTCACGAGATTTTCCTTTGAAGCTAATAACTGTTGTTCCACATGACAGTGTAGTTAAGTGTGGTTAAGAAACCCGCTGTCCTTATTTTCTCGATATTCAATTATTTAGATCAGTGTCATTTAACCTGTATTTACTCCCACTACCTCTTACCAACTCAATATTCTGTCCTCCTCCGCTTGCAGTCTTGTATACAACAAAATTTGTTGCATAACATTAATTAACATCTCTATATTTAACATTAACGTCCCTTGTTCTTAATTTACCATTAACTTCCCTATATCAAAATTTAACTTCATCTTTTTATTATTTATTTATTTATTATTATTGTTGTTGTTGTTGTTATTTTTTTTTTTTTTTTTTCACTTGTTTCAGTCATTGGACTGCAGCCAGGCTAAGGCGCTGCCTTGAAACGTTTAGCAGAACAAATTGACTTACTTTTTTCCTATGAGCCTGATTCTTATTTTACCGATTGTTTTTTACCGAACCGCTTCATAACGGAGACGTAAACAAACTGAAACCGATTGTCAAACGGTGGGGAAGCGGGGACACACACACACACACACACACACACACATATATGTATATGTGTATGGTGCTTCCACGCAGTTTCTGTCTACTCAAAAAGTATTGATCAACTAGAGGCTATAGTAGAAAACACTTGCCCAAGGTACCGCGCTGTGGGACTGCAGCCATACTGGAGCACCGCCTTGAAGGGTTTTAGTTGAACAAATCGACCCCAAGACTTTTTTAAAGCCTAGTTCTTATTCTATCGTCCCCTTTTGCCGAACCTCTAAGTTACGGAGACGTAAACACACCAACACCAGTTGTCAGGCGGTGATGAAGCGACACACACACACACACACATACATACATACATACATACATACATACATACATATATGTATATGATGGGCTTCTTTCACTTTCCGTTAACCAAATCCACTCACAAGGCTTTGGTCAGCACGAGGCTCTAGTAAAAGACGCTCGCTACACAGTGGGATTGAACCTGGGACAATGTGGTTGAGAAGCGTCTATAGTAATTGTCTACTAACTTCTATATTAATGTAACATTAACGTCCTTTATCTTAATTCAACATGAAGGTTCCAGCATTAAACTTTTACCTCACTATATTATTAACATTGACGTCCCAATATTACTTCAAAAGCCAACATTAAGGAAAATATATCTTACGAAAACATTGCGTGTAATGATAGTTTCTCCACTGGACTTCCCATATTTTCTTCAGGTTAAGAATTGCAGGTCTAGATAAAAGACATCTGTTTATTTGCTTGCTACCTTAAAACTTGTATTAATTATATTATTTTATTTATTTATTTATTTATCAAATATCCATTAAGCCATAGTTTCTTTCATCGACAAAACAATTTTTGGGGGTCAATAAACCAGTTCCATTCATGTCTTTATAGTCTTTATATCAAAATATTCAGTGAACATTTTCTAAAGAAATTCAATTTTTCACGCCATCTTGTCATACAACACTGTATCCATGATGTGAAGACCCGTACAGATAGTGTGTGCTTTTATATATCTTTCCAAGTGGAAGACGTTTTATTCAGCTACAGCTGCCAATGAAAAAGACCGTGTTTCAGTCGTTGAGTATTTTATTACAAACCTTATCATCTAATTTCCTGTGTCTCATTATCTTAACGTTCTTCTCTAGCTGCAAATCTATAGTTTTACATAAAGGATATGCAATAATCGTTGAAATTATGTCACTGATAATTATTTGTGTTTCTGTAGTCAAAAGCAAGAGGGAGGACAATTTTTTTTTATTGTTTTTTTTTGTTGTTGCTCTTCTTTGTTTGTTTTTAGAGCGTGTATTTAAGAAACTTGAAGTCGACGCTTTTCTTCGTACAATAAATGGTGTCACAGATGTTAATTTAGTAGATTATTTGACAAATGGCGACCAGTCTTGATTTGTCCTTTTACAACTCAGAAAAGCAAATCTGTGAAGATGCCTGGCCTGGTGGTTAGGCTGTTGCAGATCGTGGGTTCGATTCCCTGACTGGGCGGCGCGTTGTGTTCTTGTGCAAAATACTTCATTTTACATTGCTCCAGTCCCCCTTCGATCAGGAGGAAATGTTGGCCTGCTCGCTTCGCCAGCGGGTTGGCGTCATCTGAAGGCTAAAACAATGCAAAAGTGCATTGTGACCAGCGATGTGTAACATTTGATATCCTGGTCCGTCACGTGATCACGTGTCGCGACAGTCATGCATACATACATACATACATACGTACATAAGTTTCTTCTACTATAGCTCTAGGCCGGTCAGTACCTTGTGAGTGAATTTCGTCGTGTATACATTTGTGTGTCCCTAACTACTGTTTAACAACCGGTGTTGGTTTGTTTCCGTACACCTAACTTAGCGGTTCGGTAATGGACACTAATAAGTTACTGGATTTAAAAAAAAAGATTAGTCCTGGGGTCGATTTGTTCGAATAAAACCCGTCAGGGTGGTGCCCCTGCATAGCCGTTGTCCAATAAGTGGAACGAGTAAAAGGTGGGGAAAAGATATACACACATACATATATTATTATTATTACTAGCAGTATCACCCGGCGTTGCTCGGGTTTGTTTCGACCCTTTAGAATTGGAATATTTAAAAAGTAAAAACTTTGCATTATGTAGCTTGTTATTCTTTTAAGTGAACATTTTTCTGGTTGAAATACATCGAAAAATGGCGACACAGCAGTCAAAAATCGTAAAAAAATAAGGATTTTCATAGAAAAAAAGCACCTTTTTGATGTAAATAATTTTTGGTGTTAACATAGTCCAATTTGAATTTTTTCTTCTACAGAAGGAAAAGCAAGCCTTCTTCTATCATACTCTCAATTTTGGCCAACTTGCGCCGCGGGGTCTCGGAGGAGATCGTGTTAGTTGAAGGCTACAAAACCTGCCATACACAGACAACTTCAGCTTTATATATATAGAGATTATCATCATCATCATCATCATTTTAACGACCGCTTTCCGTATGGGTCGGAATGAATTTGTCGAGACAGATTCTCTGCAGCTGGATACCTTTCCTGCTTCCAACCCTTCCCTGTTTCTAAGAAAGGTAATATTTTGCCATGGCCAGATATGTTTTTGGTGGAAGATTGGTAGCAATGGGAACTGCTTCTTTGAATGACAGTGATACTCGTATACAACTATCGCGTGATGTCAAGACAATGTTCTGCATGGAACAGCTACACAAAGTGGCAACAAACATTACTATATATATATATATATATATATAGTTGAAAAGGGGTTAAGAATCCATTCAAAGGTAAAAAGTAAAAGTGGAAAGAACACGGAAGTATTTTAAAGATTCTTTTCCTTTAATCGGATAACATATATCTATATATACAAAACTGAGAATGTGTGTCTGTGTGCATCACTAAAACTCGAGAACTACCCAACCGATTTACTGCAGAGGATGTGAAACATCGTGGCGTACAAGTAATAAAAACCTTTTCTCACGTGTATTTATATAAATGTTATATGTGTGATTTACAAGGGGATGCTGAAAAGTTCCTACCTTTAAGGGTATCGCGAAAGGCTTGGTTGGGGGCCCAACCTTCCGAGTTCTTTTTACAGGGTTTAGAAATACTGAAGGACCGCTGCAATAAGTGTTTGAATCTGAGAGGGGAATATGTTGACTAAAATTATAATTAACTGATCCTTCTATATTTTCTTTTTACCAAAGCCAGGAGCTCCTCGTATATAGAGTTACAATAACACATGCGCAGACAGGTATATTGATTGAGAAAAATATTTCTAAATTCATGAGAAAGAATGGTAACTACTAGTTTGAGATATAAAATTTCTTTCGGAAAATGCTTAGAACCATCCTCAGGCCACACAACGTGTCGATATCGGAGACCGAGATCTTTAAAAACCACCGTCCTTGAAGTCATCTCTCAGTCTATGATATATATTTCATTAACTTCAATTTTTCTTGATGCATGCTCTGAACAGAGTGGGTAATGACTTCCGGACAACTGTAATGGTTATTTTGAAAAATTCCAGTCTGATAGGGGTGGTATAATTTCGGTCTGATGCCTGACGAAGATCCAAAATATTTCCCACAACATTTATCCGAAGGAAATTTTGGATCTATAACTAGGAGTTGCTCTTCTTCCACTAGAATTTAATATAATTTTTCTGAGTCATAAATAATTTCTTTTTATCCGAACGCTCTTTATTTCTGACTTTCCAATTCAGTTTTTATATAGACCTATACATACGTAATGTAAGAGAAAGGACAGTATTTTGAAAGAAAGAAAATAAAAATTGTAAATCTGCACTTTAGTCTCCCAAACGATTTTGAGTAAAATCTAAGCTCTGGTTATAAATAAAAAGAGCAGAGCTTTTTGGCTAACGTGCTGTTTAGTGTTCGAAATAAAGAGAAAATGAAATAAATTGCCCCGAAAGTAAGAACAGTTATATTTTCATAATTGCACATGAGCACAATCTATAAAACAATACATATGTATTTTATATAACACAAAAAGGATGTTGAGGATGATGTATAATGTAAGAACTTGAATATAGTGTATAGATCATACTTATATTTAAATAATATGAATTATACATGAATGTATAAAGCATACATATATATTTCACTGTCATCACTTCCGGCAAAATTTAGTGTCACTTTTTTTTTACGAGACTAAACTGCATATTAACCGAAGATCTAATGTTCTGTTTATTATAAACAAGAGGTAAATTTTTTATTCAAAATCGTTTTGTCGTTAAACGTTTCAAATTTAAAATTATCTTTCCTGTTGGATTTCATTGATTTATTTTACAGATTAACATATTTTAACATATCTTCTTTTAAATAAATTTATATATATATATATATATATATATATATATATATATATATATATATAGCGGCGTACGTACACTTTGGTCTCTTATATGTAAGTATATATATATAGTCAACTTAGTCAACGTTGTTTTTATTTTATTTATTTTTTAAACAAGTCACAACTTATAACCTTATTTCCATTTTAATCGGTTTCCTATCTAAACAAGAAACACGATCAAAGGAAAGACACAATCAAAGGAAGGAGTCTCCAGACAAGAGGACGTCAGGGGAGATAGGGAGGAACTGTGTGTGTGTTTGTTCGTTATAGAGATCACTGATTCTGTTCGGTGTCTGACTGCTGAACATGATCAACGCTTTATATGTATAAAAAAATGCTGAAAACGCTTTTATCTCTCACGTGACCCAGTCCAAAAAGCTGTAAATAGATATCAGTCGGTAATTAAACTACGGTTTATGAGTATCCCGTGAAGATTGGAGACGGATTTTGTTACATAATGTTTCTGCACGAGGACCAGTTAGACTTGCATAGCGGAGACACCCTCGTAGGTGGGAGCTTGCCGCCGTCACTGAACAACGAATGGAGGAAAAAAAGAGAAAAAAAACCCAAGCTGTAGTCCTTATCTTAAAATATTGTAAATGGCATAAACCTAACCTTGATATTGGAGTTCGTTTCGAGAGAAACCAGAAGCAAGAGTATCAAAATGCATATCAAAAGGATTCTGTTTCTGAGAGGAAATTCCGACCGGCTTATATACTGATAAAAATGGCTAACTTTCAGGAGTATTTTGTTCAGGAATTTTCTGTTCTGAGTTCGAATTTGCACTTCGTTGATTTCAGGCCAATAAAATAAAGTACCATTGATGTACCGGAGTCGATGGTAATTGACCCCCTTCCACACAAAATTAACATTATTATTATTATTATCATCATCATCGAGTGAGAGAGAGTAGTGCATCCCATCAAAGTGACACTGGGGTAAAATATACGAAGCTCAGTATACCCATCATGACTACTCGTCTGAAAAGGGTACACCTGGCACATGCATCACAACCATATATGCCCGACATGGTGATCGCATATCAGGATAAACAGTGCATGACCTTGCAGGTGGGGCCCAGTTAGAATTCTCTTCAGGTTGAGTATCCTATCCCGCTCAAAAGGTCCCTGAATAAGGGTTGTTTAAGGATGTTGAACGAACCACCCATGTTTTCAGAGGTGAATTATCCAAGCCCCAAATAATTCCTCTCAACACATGGCTATGATGCTCCCTCCCTACTTCTGCTAGTGATTTGAGATGTACATATCGTCAGCCACTAAGGAACATGTTCAACTGGTTACGGTCAAACAACTGACAAGCAATTCTGTGGTATTGAGCAGAATATTTGCTGTAGCCATTCTTTTTACCAAGACAAAACAATGTACATTATTATTATTATTATTATTATTATTATTGTTATTATTATTAATTATTATTATTATCATTATTATTGTTATTATTATTATTGTTGTTGTTGTTTGATGAAAATTCGCAGCTTATTTTGCTGGGTATGATGGAAAGTGTCAGCTGTCCACAGCCAGCAGACTAAGGTAGCATTTATTTACTGGTCATGCTTTAAGAACCCTGCGAAGAATTCTTGCACTTGCAAACAATGCTGATTTTTGTTGGTGATCTACCTTTACATTTGTACCAATCTTTTTGAGCCATGTTGGTAGTTGAGTGCAGATACTTCCAAGTGAGCCAATTACCATTGGTACCACGTCTACTCTCCGCATTGACCACAACCTTCGTATTTCCCACTTCAAATCGTCGTAGTTGTTCAGTGTTTCTTCTTCTTTTTCTTTGATCTTGTCACCGGGACATGCTGTGTCGATTATCATGTATGCTCTTTTTTTTCATTTCGCCACAACAATGTCTGGTTTCTGGTGTCTGGTCAGATGATCGCACTGAATCATTGTATCCCACAAGATTTTGCAATTTTCATTCTCGGTGACTCCTTCTGAGGTTTGCTCATACCACGTCTTTGCTCCTCGTAAGCCGTGATTTCCACATTATTATTATTATTATTATTATTATTATTATCATCATCATCATGGCGGTGAGCTGACAGAATCGTTAGCACGTTCTGAGTTCAAATTCACTGAAGTCGACTCTGCCTTTCATCCTTTCGAGGATCGATAAAATCAGTGCTAGTTGAGTACTGGTCCTTTTTTATCGATGTAATCGACTGTCCCCCTCCCCCCAAATTTCCGTCTTTGTGCCTATAATAGAAAGGATTATTATTATTATTATTATTATTAAGTGCAACCGTAGCTATGTAGTAAGAAATTTGCTTCCCAACCACATGGTTTCAGTTCTAGTTGCGTTGCATGACACCTCGGGCAAATATCTTCTGCTATAGCCACAGGCTGACCGAAAACTTCTGAGTGGATTTAGTATGATGGAAACTGAGGGAAGCCTTTTGAGTGTGTGTGTATGTGTGTATTATTATTTTCTTGTCTTGACATCTTGATAGCTGTAAACGAGCGTCACTGTCATGTATGTGGTGTTCTCCTTCCAGTCTTCTGTGAACATGTGCCTAGTCATGGAGAGATGCTACCTTGCTTGGAAACAGGTGAGGTTGAAGACAGGAAGGGCATCTGACTCTATAGAATCCCCCTTAAAATTCTGCCTGGCTCATGTAAGCATGGATAAGTGGACATTAAGCCGATCATGAGGATGAATGAATACGATGGTTATTATGCAAGTCTGCAAGCCGGTAGAATCGTTAGCACGCCGGACAAAATACTCAGATACACTCGTTTATTCATACGAACGTAACTGAGATGAAATATGTCATAAATAACAGTGAAAAACGAAATATAAACCGCCAGAAGTTGTTGTTGACAAACAACAGCAGTAATTTTATTCAGCTGAATACACGTCATTGATTGGTTGAAATTACCAAAATACGACAACTTTAACACGAAATAACTTCGAAAATAGAAACTTTTCTCATCAATTCTGAGAGTAAAAGATGTTCTATATGACACATTCTACCAGTATACGAAGTTTCAAAGTGTTTATTTAAGGAAAATTAATCAATTGAGCTGCCCATGAAAAGGAAAAGATCCTAGTTGAGTACTGGTGTCGATGTAATCGATTATATCCCTCCCCACCAAATTTCAGGCATTGTGCCTATAATTGAAAACTGACAAAATAATTTGTATGTCCCACAAAATACTTCAGGATTCTTTATATTTTGAGTTCTTCCGGATCTTTATATCCTGAGTTCAAATCATGCTATGGTCGACTTTGCTTTTTTTCCTTTTGGGTTCGATAGAATTACCAGTCAAATACTGGGGTCACTATAATCGACTAAACCTTGCTCTTCGCTATTGCTGGCTTTGTGGCGAAAATCGAAACCGATGCTGCCAAGGTTACCTTTGCCCTTCATCCTTTGAGGGAGCACAAAACGTGATGTAATCAACTAAACCCCTCCCCTGAAATTGCTGGCGTTGTGCTAAAATTTGAAGCCATTATTATTTCAGTCGTGTTTGTTTGTTTGCCCGTGGACAAGATATCTCAAGAACCGCTGGGTGGATTCAGATGAAACTTTCAAGGATGTTTGGCCTCGTAACTGCCACGAACTGATTAGTTTTGGGGATCGATCCGGTACCGAACAAAGATTCTGGGCTATTTTGTTTGTTTGTTAGTTTTTTTTTTAACTA
>NC_043001.1:76853907-76888907 GCF_006345805.1 Octopus sinensis
TCGGACACTGGTAGAATGTGTCATATAAAACATCTTTTACTCTTAGCATTTTTGAGAAAAACTTATATTTAGGAAGTTATTTCACGTTCAAGTTGTAGTATTTCGGTAATTTCAAGCAATCAGTGACGTGTATTCAGCTAAATAAAATTACTGCTGTTGTTTTTCAACAAGAACTGGCGGCGTATATATTTCGTTTGTCACTTATTTATGTTATTTATGACAACCCTAACCCTAACACCTTAACCCTAACCCTACAACCCCAACCCTAAAACCCTAAATGAGAAAATGGAGAGGTAATTAATAAACTTATTTATCAATTATAAAATATGAAAATTTCTCTGACAGCTGTTTCAATTCAGAAATCTTTAGGTAATTAATTCATAAAATTAAAATCATTATAAGATGAATCTCTTCAGAGATAGTAAGGATATACCGATTAGAAATACATGTCGAGATAACAGCTATGAAATCATTAACTCGTTTCTTAACCATTATCTCAAAATGAATTTCTAATCCGTATATCTTTACTAACTCTGAAGAGATTCATCTTATAATGGTTTTAATTTTACAAATTAATTATCTAAAGATTTCTGAATTGAAACAGCTGTCAGAGATGTTGTCATATTTTATAATTGATAAATAATTTTATTAATTACCTTTCCATTTTCTCCTTATTCTTTATATATCAATACACACACACACACACACACACACACACACACACACACACACACCACACACACACACACTCACACACACATAGCAGGCTCTACTTACATGGCTTTGGTCAGCTTGGTGTTGTAGAAGACACTTGCTCAAGGTGCCCCATGGTGGGAATGAACCCAAAACCATGTAGTTGAGAAGCAAGCTTCTTACAACACAACTATGTTATGATAAGCATAAAATGCTATATTTAGTGGAAGAGTAAATGAGATGTTTTGGTGTTCATGGTTTTCCCTACATTATTCACTCCATTATTTAAGTGGAGCTAGCTTTTCTAAATATAGAGGTTTCTTTGCCAGTGTTTTTTTAGGAGAGGCCAAATCTAGATTGTTTGGCATGCACACTTACTGACATTTATTGCAAAAAAAAATGTTTGGAATGTCACATGTAAAACTGAAGTGAAAGGAAAACAAGCTTTAGATTAAAAGGGAAAAAACTGGTTTCATATGACACTAGCAGCTCTACGGTATCTCCGAAATGACTTACACTACTGAAAAAGGTATGAACAAGAACATATCCTGTTAAACCCTTTTCTTAAAAATATGTGATAGTGTGTTGTTAGGCAAAAGAAAGCAATATTAGAAAAATAATTTAGTATCATAGATATGGCTGTGTAGTAAGAAGCTTCTCAACCACCTGGTTCCAGGTTCAGTCCTGCTGTGTGACACCTTGGGCAAGTGTCTTCTATAGCCTCTGGCCAACCAAAACCTTGTGAGTGGATTTGTTAGACAGAAATTGAAAGAAGTCCTTTGTGTGTGTATATATAAATATATGTGTGTTGTGTGTCTTTGTGTCTGTGTTTGCCCCTCCCCCTGCTCCTATCGCTTGACAGTCGATGTTGGTGTGTTTATGTCCCTGTAATTTAGCAGTTCGGCAAAAGAGACCAATAGAATAAGTACAAAGAATAAGTCCTGGCATTGATTACTTTGACTAAAATTCTCCCAGGTAGTGCTCCAGCATGGCTGCAGTCTAATGACTGAAACAAGTGAAAGAATAAGAGAATATTAATTAGGTTTAATTCAGTAAAAGTTAATGAGAAATGATAGGTGCAACGTATATTATACAATACATGGAACAACAAAAATCTAATCTAGACCATTATTATTTTGAAGTCCTTTTTCCATCCATGCAAGAGTAAGACAGAATTTATTAAGGTAGACTTTTCTATGGCTGGATGCACTTCCTGTTGCCAACCCTCACCTATTTCAAAGCAACATAGTATTTCCCCATCACCAGACATTTTCACAAAATATTGGAAATGAAGACTGATACTTATTTGTAAGACAGTGACACTCATTTACAAAAGTCATGTGTTGTCAAGACAAAAATACAAATATACACACATACACACACAACACACACATGCACACACATACACAGATATGATGGGCTTCTTTCAGTTTCCGTCTATCAAGTCCACTCTCAAGGCTTTGGTCTGTGCAGGATTGCAGAAGAAAACACTTACCTAAGGTACCACACAGTGGGACAGAACTCAGAACCATGTGGTTTGGGACCAAACTTCTTAACCACACAGCCATATCTACACCTAACTACAAATAAATATTTTGCGAGGTGGGGAGAGGGCGGCAGAAAACAAATCAATGAAGGCTGGTTTCAATTTCCAATTGCAAGGTTATCCCTTCATCTCAGTTAATAATACCAAAGGGAAAAGCATGAATGCCTCAGCTTCTTGTCTTCTGTTTCCTAAGCATATGTTATTGAGTCAAAAGAAATTGATATTTAGAAAAATTGGTTTTGGAAAAGCTGTTGGTAATTGTGTGTGTGTGTGTGTGTGTGTGTGTGTGTGTGTTTTGTGGAAGATACTGTAAAGATTACCCTTTTCATATTTGCAGTATTCCTAAAAACCATTGCATTTTTATTTTTATTCATGATCACAGTTTCTTTTAAGGGGTATTTAGCTCAACATTATCCCACCTTCTCTTTTAAAATGTGAAGCTCCTCTACAGCAAGAAACTTGTTCTGTTCTGATTTCTTCTCTCATACTTTAACACCCGCTCATCTCCTAGCATAAAGTCACCTTTCTTAGGGGCTTGTAGTCCTGCAATCTGCATGTTAACCTCACCAGTGCAGACAACATGCACGTGCGTGTGCGCTTGCACACACACACACAAAAGCACCCAGTATATGCTGCAAATGGGTTGGCAAGGCAGGCATCTGTAGAAATTATGCTAAAGTAAACAATGGAGCATAATGAACAGCTCAAGAAAGATATTCATTAGGGTCTTAATATGAATTTACCTAAGTACATTGGTGTACAGCCCGATTTAACATATAACAAGTTTGGGCATATGTCTTGGTAACACAGGTCTTAGAAGTCATCAGAAAAGTCACACACAGAGAGAAATTGTTAACCTCACACTGTACAATATATCAACTTGTAGCGGGTGTGGAAAAGAACGTGCATCAGGAGGCAGATGGAAATGTCATATGGAGGTTCACTAAAACAATATTATAACACCTACTGCAAGAAGTGCCCAGCATTGCCATGTCGGTACAAAAGGATACAAGTTCCTAGTGGGACTGAAAAGCCACATCCCTGCTGCTCATGTTTAAGGGTTGACTTTACACTCAAAATCAAGTCACAACTATTGTACATGCATGTAGTCCATGTGTTTATTGGCAATAGATATAAATAGTGGATAACAAGGAAATTGCTGATGAACAAGTGCAGCAAATGAAAATATCTTGTCATCCTTAATTACACTCAAGTTACACAGGCACTAGTGGAGGCGCAATGGCCCAGTGGTTAGGGCAGCGGACTCACGGTCGGAGGATCGCGGTTTCGATTCCCAGACCGGGCATTGTGAGTGTTTATTGAGCGAAAACACCTAAAGCTCCACGAGGCTCCGGCAGGGGGTGGTGGTGAACCCTGCTGTACTCTTTCGCCACAACTTTCTCTCGCCCTTTCTTCCTGTTTCTCTTGTACCTGTATTTCAAAGGGCCAGCCTTGTCACATTCTGTGTGTCACGCTGAATCTCCTCGAGAACGACGTTAAGGGTACACGTGTCTGTGGAGTGCTCAGCCACTTGCACGTTAATATCACGAGCAAGCTGTTCCGTTGATCGTATCAGCTGGGACCCTCATCGTCGCAACCAACGGAGTGCTCCTACACAGGCACTCCTTTATCACTATTGTTATTAGAACCTGTGAACCTATTAAGATCGTGTAACCAATGACATCATTGTCGACAATGTACACAATTAATGAATCACGGGTTACTGAGGTTATCACTCTCTGTTACATAGCCAAGTCAATGTTTTCGTTAGTCACTCAGTAGACAGAGAATGATTCAGAAAGTGAACTGGTTGAACTGGTGATTGAAAGTGGGGTAAGAGAAAGTGTTATTTCTGATGTTGCTGTGGCTTTAATTTTGCAGCTTTTCCCTAAATTCAATAAGATGTAATCAAAGAACACCCAGTTTGGTGGTTTGAACCTTTATGAGTCAGATTACTGTGTGAAATGTAATGCTAATTTATTCACATTGTTTTGAGTTAATCATGCATTATCATGTAGCTTTGAGATTTTGATGATATGGTTGTTTATCTTTAAAATGACATTGTAAGGGAGGTGTGAGAGACCAGATCTGGCCAGTTTGAGCATTAAAGAGGTATAATATTTTGGTCAGATATGGCCGGTTTAAATGCCAAAGGGATAATGCTGTAGAGAACTTGAAAAAAATCCCCTTTCTATTTTGAGTTCAAATCATTCTGAAGTCGAGTTCATTTCTGTTTGCCCAGGAGCAATTAAATAAGTACCAGTCAAATATTGGAGTAGACTGTACACCATGATCATGTCATTGTAGTCAACCAACTCTGAAATTAAATTTTATGGCTATTCAACTTGTCTGTGCTGCTGTCACATAAAAAGCACTCAGTCCACTCTGCAGGGTGATTGGTGTTAGGAAAGGTATCCAGCCCTGCCAAAACAGACACAGAAGCCTGGTATAGTTTCCTACTGGGCTGGTTCCTGTCAAATCGTCCAACCCATGCCAGCATAGAAGGCAGATGTTAAACGATGATGATTCAAGTAATGTTAGATATCTATCAAAAAATGGAATTGGTATTTTCTGCAAGTCACATTGCCTCAGCAAACCTGACAGAAAATAGTTTCGAAAACGACATTACATTCCTCAACAAAAGATAGATTGGTATATAAAACTGCTTCCTTGCAGTTAGGGGTTATGTAATTTTGAAAGGATATATCTGCTTTCTGAATTATTAGAGTAAACTTATAGTCAAAAATATTCCAGCCATGACCATCCTGTCTTTTTAAAAGTATTTAGCCCAACATTATCGCATTTTATTCCTTGAAAAAGCATGATTTTATTTGAAGTTTCAGCTGCTGTTTCTAGCAGACTGTGTGACCATATAACAACTCCATCTTTGACACACTGTGTATAGAGTTCATCTTTTATGGAGTCATAAGATTGGGGACATAATCTTCTCAGTTGGATTTTTGTTAGGTTCAGTCAAAAGTGTAAGGACATTGTGCATGCTCTTTTTCATGACCTCCAATGAGTGAGAGGAGGGTTGGAAGGACAGAAGAAAGGAAGAAAAAAAAAGAAGTATTCTCAAACCAGACTGGCTTGAATGCTTAATAGAGCTGAACTCCTCTGAAGTCTGCCACCACCGCCAAGAAAGACCTGGGTGATAGTGTTAGAGTAGATTAAGTCTATCACCTAAGACCAGAATGGCTTCTCTGACAGGCTTCTAAATAGTTTTCGCCTGTAAGAATTTCACTCACAAGACTTCAGCAAATTCCAGGCTATGGTAAAAAATTTTTGGAAAGAGGGGAAAAAAACCCTATTTTTTTCTATAGTGCCATGAGATGAGGTTGAACTTTAAAATATATTAGTGTTAGGAATTGAATTGCTTAACCACTCAACCATACCTGCTCACAATCAGTCAAGGAAGAGAGAAAAATTAAACTATGTTACCTACACACTGTACCTGTTAACATTTTGTCCTCAATAGGAACAACAAAGAAAAGCATTCTTTTGTATTTGTTGTTGTGGTATTTGTGATTTTATTTCCTTGACTGAACTTCCACAACTGAGTAATATGTATTTGTTGAGTCAAATTCCATTCTCACTCAAATATTTTTTTTTCTTTTACGTTTTCTATCTGCCCTTGAAATCTACGAATCTCAAAAGTCATTATTATTATTATTATTATTATTATTGCTTTTTCTGTGCTTGAGATGCAGACGTGATGGCTGCGTGGATAAGAACTTTGCTCTCCAACCACATGGTTTTGGGTTCAGTTCTACTGTATGGAACCTTCTAAGGCAAGTGCCTTCTACTACCAAATCCTTGTGAAGGAATTTGGTTGATGCCAACTGAAAGAACCCTATCATGTATATGCCTATATATATATATATATATATATATATATATATATATATTATATATATATATATATATATATATTGTGTGTGTGTGCATCCAAATGCATGACTTAGTGGTTAGAATATTTAGCTCAAGATTGTAAGGTCGTGAGTTCCCATAGGTGTTTAAACTGACCATATCTGACCCAAATATTTAACCTGTTTTATGTTCAAACTGGCCTCTCAGACTTACCTTACAATGTCATTTTAAAGATGATTGACCATATCGTCAAAATCGCAAAGCTACAAGATAATGCATGATTAACTCAGAACGATGTGAGTAAATTAGCATTACATTACACACAGCTATCAAGCAACCATCTTCTGGTTTGAGAATACCTCCTTCTTTTCTTCTATCCTTCCTTCTACCTTTATTAGAAGCTATGAAAAGGGGCATGTACAATGTTCTTATACATTTGATTGAACCTAACATATTCGTCCAGGACTGCTTTCAGGCTTGTTGGTATAGTTGAGATCCCTTAGCTCCAAATCGGACTCAGAACCAGCAGAATTATGGCAGGGTGCAATGTACGGAATCATTGCTCCAGACACATCATGCTTCTACTCAGTGGAGCACCCTACTATATACACCGTGGTATAGTCATTTGTTGAAAGGTACGAAGTGTGGCCAGAAGGTGATCTGGCAGAATCGTTAGATAAAAACACTTTCCGACATTTGTTCAGTTTCTTTACATTCTGAGTTCAAATCCTACCGAGGGTTAACTTTTAAAAAAGGCGGCGAGCTGGCAGAAACGTTAGCATGCCAGGCGAAATGCTTAGCAGTATTTCGTCTGCTGCTACGTTCTGAGTTCAAATTCCGCCAAGGTCGACTTTGCCGTTCATCCTTTCGAGGTCGATAAATTAAGTACCAGTTACCCACTGGGGTCGATATAATCGACTTAATCCGTGTGTCTGTCCTTGTTTGTTCTCTCTGTGTTTAGCCCCTTGTGGGTAGTAAAGAAATAGGTATGAAGTGTGGCTGTTTAGACATCTTTATTATTATTTCTATTTATTAACAAGTTACATAATAGTTAATAAACAACTAGTATGAAATGAAAAACTGTAGAAAATGAAAATATTTTTTTTATTAGAAAAAATAGATTTATTGAATAAACAATCAAATGAACATAATGTATAAAATACGGCGACACTTTGATATTTGGTGCTTAAATATTTTTTTCTGGCAGAAGTGAAAGTATGAATACGACAAAGGTGTGGTGTATACAGTGTTTAATATTTTGTTTTCATTTCCTTTTCCAGGATCAAAACGAACAGATTGGATACATTAAAAACACTGATATAGCAAGGTTGTTCAGGTAAATATATATATAAACACTCTTCTTTCTCTCTTTTACTCTTTCTCACTCACTCTCTGTGTGTGTATGTGAATGTCTGTCTGTGCCTATCTGTATATCTATCTGTCTTTTATTTATCTTTCTATCTGTCTCTCTCTATTTACCTGTTTGATTGTGTCTATGCATGGGTGTATATACATATCTGCGGGCTAACCTTGGTACTTAGTGTTGCCCAGAGGTTGAATTTGTAGAGACAGTTCTTTGTTAAAGTAAATAATTTAATATATAACAAATTTTTATTGAGTTTTTGGCATTCTTTCGACATAACTTGACAAAATCAAAACATTTCTCTTCGGGTATTTCCGTGGAAGTAAAATGACAGTTCGATTCTGTTTTCTGCTTGGAAATTTGTGGATTTTAAATACACACATGAAACAGGTTAGAACAACTATGCAAGGCCTTTTTTCAAGTTGAAAATGAGATATTGCTGGCATAATTTCATTATATCTATATTTCCACGGAAATACCCAAAGTGAAATATTTTGATTTTGTCGAGTTATATCGAAAGAATGCCGAGTTTTTGTATGCAATTGACTTTTATGACTCTTATTACTTTTATTACTACCTCAGTTCATCTAAATGTATATACCTGTCGTTACCTTTCATAAAAAGCCTTTTCTTTTTTTATTTACAATGTGCATTTTCGTTGATTTTTCTTACTTCCGCCTATGTATGTATGTATGCATGCATGCATGCATTTCAAATTTCAGTACAAAGCTAACAAGTCTGGAGGAGGGGGTACATCAATTACATTAACTCCAGTATTCAACTGGTACTTATTTTATCACCCCCACCCCTAAAGGATGAACAGTAATTTGAACTCAGAACAAAGATGGATGAAATGCTGCTAAACATTTTGCCTGATGTGCTAACGATTTTGCCAGCTTGCTGCTTTTTTTCCCTATTTACATATTGTCAATATATTATCATCTAAGAGAAATGAGTGTGTGTGAGAGAGAGAGAAAGAGATGGAGAGTGAGCGAGTATGTGTGTGTGTGCATGTGTGTGTAAGGAAATTTCCAAAGAATAAGTCCTGGAGTAGATTTACTCGACTAAAGGCGATGCTCCAGCATGGCTGCAGTCAAATGACTAAAACAAGTAAAAGAGAGATACTTTGCTAGTTAAACTAAAAACTTTCCATTAAAACTTCATGTTCTAAATACCAGCTTAAGAAGGACAAAATTTTTCCACCGAATTCTTCATTAATTTTACTCACAAAATTGTCTTGCTAAATTCTTTGTTAATTTCAAAATTAATTAAAACAGAGTCATTGCATTTTAACAGGCATGCACTAACAATAGAGTTAAAGTAGTCTAAATTAAAACCTTCCATAAGAATTTCCATTTATGTTCATTTATTGCAAGCACTAAATGATGACAAAGTTATTTTACTAAGTGCTAAATTCTTCATTAATTTCAAAATTAATTGCAACAAAGTCAGTGTATTTCAATTGGAATTAGATAACGAAAGGGTTGGTCCAAAAAGGAAGTCCCCTCCCTACTTTTCTAAATCTCTTTAATCTAATCATTCAAAGACATTTTGAATTTCAAATTCCTGAACTGTCCTTTGGTAAAAATATCTTTATGAATTATATTGCTTTCTCTACATCTGTGAATTGTAGAAATCTCAGAGAAAACTGTTCAGTCACAGCACTTAGAACTTCCATGAATTGCTTTGTGTGTTGTTCAAAATTATTACCTGTAGGTTTCTTCAAATATTTTCTTCACTTGTGGGAGGAATGTGAAGCTTTCACTTTCTAAACCATGTTGAAACATGCCAAGTTTACTGTCAAATCTGTTGATTAAACCACATGTCAATGTCAAAAGATTTTAAAATTTCAAGTAAAAGAAAAAGAGAAACTTTCAGTTTAACATTAAGTTTAAATATAATATAATATGAAAAAATTTGTGGAAAATAAGTTTATTCCTAAACCAATACTACTAAGCATTTTGCCCAACATACTAATGATTCTGTGCGCTTGCCTTAACATGGAGAAATATTATCTTGGAGACAGGTGAAGGCTGGCAAGGCAACAGGAAAGATATCTGGTCAGATCTGCCTCAAGAAATTCTGTCCAACTCATGTAGGCATTGGAAAGTGAACATGATGATGATGGCCATCCATTGTAAACTGATTCCTCTTAAAAAACAAATTAACTTTTCGCAGCAGCTATCGCTTAGTTAAAACTCTCATCATAAAGGCTGTGTGGGTAAGAAGCTCATTTTGCAACCATATGGTTTCAGGTTCAGTCCTACTGCATGGCAATTTGGTCATATGTCTCCTACTATAGCCTCAGGCCAGCCAATGCTTTGTGAGTGAATTTGGTAGAAGGAATCTATGGGGAAGCCTGTTATATGTGCATATGTGTGTGTGAAGGTACAGGCATGGCTGTGTGGTTAGAAGCTTGCTTCCCAACCACCTGTTTCCAGGTTCATTCACACTGTGTGACAACTTGGGCAAATGTTTTCTACTATAGCCTCAGGCTGACTAAAGCCTTGTGAGTGGATTTGGTAGATGGAAACTGAAAGAAGCCCGTCATATTTATTTATATGTATATAACTATGTGTGTGTCTTTGTGCCTTTGTTTGTTCCCTCATCACTGCTTGGCAACTGGTGTTGGTGTATTTACAATCCTGTAACTTAGCGGTTTGGCAAAAGAGACCAATAGAATAAGTACTAGGCTTAAAAAAAAGTCCTGGGGTTGATTTGTTCAACTAAAATCCTTCAAGGCAGTACCCCAGCATGACCGCAATCTAATGACTGAAACAAGTAAAAGAATAAAAGAATATACGTGCATGTGTGTGTGTTTTTGTTTGTCTCCACACCATTTGACGACTGTTATTGGTTTGTTTACATCCCCATAATCTAGCAGTTTGGCAAAAGAGAGCAATATAGTAAGTATCAGGCCTAAAAAAATAAGTACTCAGGTCAATTCATACAACTAAACTCTTCAAGGTGGGGGCCAATTATGACCCCAGTCAAATGATTGAAACAAGTAAAAGATCACATAATCAAAACCTTAAAAAAAAACAAACAAAAAAATTTGTAATTGCAGACAGAATTTCCTGGTATATAAATTCAGTGCAAACGAACAGAAGTTTCTGTTAATTGTTTTGCAAGAACAACATTACTGCTTACCATATTAGAGGCAGCATCCGTCATAACCAATTTTGATAGTTCTTTCTTTTACACAAAATATTTTGACAACTCAGTCACATTGGCGTGGCTGTGTGGTAAGAAGTTTGCTTCCCAACCACATGGTTCCAGCTCAGCCCCACTGTGTGGCACTTTGGGCAAGTATCTTCTATCATAGCCTTAGGCTGACCAAAGTCTTGTGAGTGGATTTGGTAGATAGAAGACAATAGACGCCTGTGTGTGTGTGTGTGTATCATCATCATCGTTTAACGTCCGCTTTCCATGCTAACATGGGTTGGACAAATTGACTGAAGGCTGGCGAACCAGATGGCTGCACCAGGCTCCAATCTTGATCTGGCAGAGTTTCTACAGCTGGATGCCCTTTCTAAAGCCAACCACTCCAAGAGTATAGTGGGTGCTTTTATGTGCCACTGGCATGGGGGCTAGTCAGGCAATACTAGCAACAACCTTGCTCGAATGTTTCTACACGTGCCATCAGCACAAGTGCTAGTAAGGTGACGCTGGTAGCGATCACACTCGAGTGGTGCCTTTTATGTGCCACCGGCACGGAAGCCAGTTAGCTGCTCTGGCAATGATCACGCTCGGATGGTGCTCTTAGCACCCTACTAGCACGGGGCACAAGTGCCAGTAAGGCGATGCTGGTAACGATAACACTTGAATGGTGCCTTTTATGTGTCACTGGCATGGAAGCCGGTTAGCCGCTCTGTCAACGATCACACTTGTATGGTGCTCGTTGCACCCCGCTAGCACGGATGTCAGTCATCGAATTTGATTTCGATTTCACTTGCCTCAACAGGTTTTCGCAAGCAGAGTTTAGTGACCAAAGAAGGAAAAGGTACGCATAAGTGGGCTGGTTATGCCCTTAGCATAGGCCACGAGGTTATGGTCTCATTTGGCTTGCCGGGTCTTCATATATATATATATATGAATTTATGTGTCTGTGTTTGTCCCCCGCCCCATTGTTTGTCAATCAATGCTGGTGCATTTATGTCCCTATAACATAGCGGTTTGGCAAAAGAGACTAAGTACTAAGTTTATAAAGAATAAGTCCTCAAGCTGATTTCTTCGATTATAACCCTTTAAGGTGGTGCCCCGGCTTGGCCACAGTCAAATGACTGAAACAAGTAAAAGAATAAGCATTTTTTTTCTTTGCTGTGTTTTGAAACAAATCTTCCAATTTTAGCCTTTTTCTTTTTTTCCATCACATTTTCGTTCAAATGCACTGATTTTGTTTCAGTAAATTTTGAAAACAATGAAGAACTTGGCAAAATGACTTCATTATTATTCAGCTGCTGTTTGGAATATAGATTAACGTGAAATTTTGATAGAAGTTTTTAATAAGGGATCACTTTAATCCCTTAACATTCAGTTCACTCTGTCAAATGTAATGCTTTGAATGAATTATGCGTTATTTTGTTGCTTGAAGATTGAGATAATGTGATTACTCTTTTACTTGTTTCAGTCAATTGACTGTGGCCATGCTGGAGCACTGCCTTTAGTCGAGCAAATTGACTCCAGGACTTATTCTATCGGTCTCCTTTTTGCCGAACTGTTAAGTTATAAGGACATAAACACACCAGCATCGGTTGTCAAGCGATGTTGGGGGGGGGACAAAACCACACATACATATATATATACATATATACAATGGGCTTCTTTCAGTTTCCGTCTACCAAATCCACTCACAAGGCTTTGGTCGACCCGAGGCTATAGTAGAAGACACTTGCCCAAGGTACCACACAGTGGGACTGAACCCGAAACCATGTGGTTCTTAAGCCACTTACCACACTGCCACTCCTGTGCCTATTGTTTATTTTTAGATTGATATTGTAGGATAGGTATAAGAGGCTTGACCTGGCTGGTTTGAACATTAAACAGGTGGAATATTTTGGCCAGATATGGATGGTTTAATTGCTAAAGGGTTAAACATGAAATTTGAATCATAGGCCAAAGGGTGGCTGCAGATTGGTTTATATGAAAATGATTAATCAACTTTCAGTGGATAGAATTTCTGTGAAAATTTCCTGCAATAATAGCTAATTAAACCAATGGTGGTAACATCAATGATTCCATCAATATCAGTTGAAAATAGGCACAAGTATTTACATTCTTAAAATTGATTTTTTTTTTTAATATTAACATTCATTTGTGTAACTCTGTCTTTAACAGTATTTCTGCTTATTGCTAGCTCATTCTCACACTTTACTATTGCGAGTTTATTATGGGAAATGAAAAATATAGGGTGTATTTAATGAAAGCATTAGTGGGTGATTCTTTTGTAATCAATAATATTAAAACTTGCTGCTTCTAAATGCAAAGATCCTGCCAAATAATCTAACTCTTTCATTACCAAATTTCTGCGAAAATACATTGCCTCTGTTTCAATTAATTTTGAAAATAATAAAAAATTTTATGAAAACGACTTTGTCATTATTAAAGCTGGTGTTTGGAACGTAAATGAACATGTATTTTTCAAAGGTTTTTAATTTAGATCACTTTAAATTTCCAAGAACAGAATCAGAAGTAGCCTCAGATTGTTACTGTCAAAAGGGGTTAAAGGAATTCTCTGATTTGGAATGTTTCCACTGTAGCTCTAATGATCATATAATTTTCAAGAGGCAGCTGGTGCTTTGAGTCAAATGCCATTTTACATTCCAAATTCCACTCCCAACTAACTTCTTACGCAGCATACAAAGAACACTATTAATTTTATCAAATCAACAGTAACACTGCCTTTTTGAGATTTTTTTTTTCTTCAAGCAGTCGATGCCATAAATAGCTATAAAAAAGCTAAAATGAAGCACTTGTATAACTAAGCCTGCACAAATGGCCAACAATGAGTTGCTAATTCATTAATTTATAAGTGACCTTTAATTTATGGGTTCTAATATAAAAAGCTGTTTCATTAGACATGATTAAAAATTACATCTTTTTAAACACTGATGTGTTTAAACACTAATCTTTTAAACAAAATTCTTTCTCAAATCTACTTAGCTTTTTATACCATAATATTGGTTTCAAGTTTTGGCACAAGGCTAGCAATTTTGGTGGGGGAGCAAGTCGATTATGATGACCCTAGTGCTCAGCTGGTACTTATTTTACAGACCTCAAAAGGATGAAAGACAAAGTTGACCTTGGTGGAACTTGAACTCAGAATGTAAAGACAGACCAAATACCACTAATCATTTTGCCTGGTGTGCTAATGATTCTGCCAGCATGCCACCTTAAATTTTGGCACAAGGCCAAAAGGAGATAGGGAAAAGTCAATTAAATGGAGCCCAGTGCTTTACTGGTACTTATTTTATCAACCTTGAAAGGATGAAAGACAAAGTTGGTCCCTACAGAATTTGAACTCAAAACATAAAGATGGTGTACTAATGATTTTGTCAGCTTACTGCCTTTTTTATATCATAATATTAGAGGCAGATTTAGGCAACAGGCTGGCAAAATCATTGGCATGCTGGGCAAAACGATTAGCAGCATTTTGTTCATCTTTATGTTCTGATTTCAAACTCCACCAAGGTTGACTCTGCCTTATGTCATTTCAGTACTGGGGTTAATGAAATTGAGTTAGCCCCCTCTAGTATTTACTGGTCTTGTGCCAAAATTTGAAGCCAATATCAGAGGCAGTCTTTTTTTCTTTCTTCTTCTTTCAAATCCATCGCATGGTATCTGGAAACATGCTATAGCTGACATGCTGGGTTTGTCTTTACTGCTGGACTAGATTGTACTAACCAATTATTAATCTATTACCTGTGATTCATAATAGGTTTGCTATCACTAGTTTACACTGTAACTGTACTAATCTGTTATTAATCTATTTAATTACTAGTTATAGGCGTAGAAGTGGCTGTGTGGTAAGTAGCTTGCTTACGAACCACATGGTTCTGGGTTCAATCCCACTGCGTGGCACCTTGGGCAAGTATCTTCTACTATAGCCTCAGACCGACTAAAGCCTTGTGAGTGCATTTGGTAGACGGAAACTGAAAGAAGCCCGTCGTATATATATATATATATATATATATATATATATATATATGTATGTGTGTGTATATGTTTGTGTGTCTGTGTTTGTCCCTCCAACATCGCTTGACAACTGATGCTGGTGTGTTTACATCCCTGTAACTTAGCGGTTCGGCAAAAGAAACTGATAGAATAAGTACTAGGCTTACAAAGAATAAGTCCTGGGGTCGATTCGTTCGACTAAAGGCGATGCTCCAGCATGGCCACAGTCAATTGACTGAAACAAGTAAACGAGTATATGTTATAGGTTTGTCTTCACTGCTGGCCGGAATGTAACTTTGCTACAGAGTAAATCTATTAAAATAATATAAATTTCAATGGACACCAATCCTTCTTACTCAGATTCGTGACATTATTGAAATTCCCCCCTGCCTACTTTTGGGGTATAGGATGTCTTGGTAAAGCTATTTTAACACCATCTATCATTAATTCGATGTTGACTTACTTGACATCAGACTTTTTAATGTTTCTTTTGTTCTTCCCCCACCATCTCTCTCTGTGTATATGAGTATATTTTTCTATTTATGTGTATGATGAGTGAGAAAATGTTTTTGTCAATTGACCCAAGCCAGCATGGACAATGGACCTTAAATAATGATGATGTGCAATTTATAAACTGTAAAGCCTGTCTCTTCCTGTCTGTTTGTCACTGTCTTTCTTTTTCTCACTCATGCCTGTATTTCTATATTTCTGCATGTCCATATGTATGTGTATATTTGCTTCCAGTCCCGTAAAGTTCCTTCCCAAATCATATAAACTCATAGGACCTGTTTCCATGGTGTATGAATTTCCCACCTGAATGGGACGCCGGTCCGTTGCAAGTTTACTCATTTTTGCCAGCTGAGTGGACTGGAGTAACATAAAATGAAGTCTTTTGCTCAAAAACACAACACGTCGCCCAGTCCATAAACTGAAACCACAATCTTACAATCGTGAGTCCAACACCTTAACCACTCACCTCCACCTAGTGCCATAAGGTACTGGTGCTAAAACATGTTCTGTGTCCATTCAACCATCCCAAATCACCAGCATCTAAACAGCTGCATCCAATCGTACCATTTCATTAAATAAAAATCGAATCACAAAGGTCCATCCTCAAACAACATTTACTTCACCAGTTTGGGAAGACGTGCAGTAGTCATTGTTGCTGATCATTATTCTTTGACCAGAAGCATTTATTAAATATTATCACTACCACTACCACAGAACAATCAAAGGAATTGTTGCTCGGCCTACATGAAATAGCAACCAAATCTCCCTTAAATCACATTCCCAGTCATTTTCAATGAAGAAAATAGTCACATTGGCTAATATGGTGTAATTCTTGAAAAAATAATATGGGCATGGCTGGAATACCTTTGATTGTAAATCTGCCCGATTGTGGCTGACCAAGGGCTAATAAAATACTCCACCACTACCAGCGCCACCATATTCATCACATAGTATTGTCGTTACCACCATCACTATCATTACTAAGGCCATAATATAGTACCACTACCAGCATTACGAAGACTACTACCACCATCGCCACTTCTACTATTACTGAAACCATATTTGCACCACTACCAGCAACACCCAAACTACCCAACACCCAAATACCCGTCATCACTACTACTGTCTCGCTTACGCACAGCCTTGACATCCCTTTTATCAACACAGCTGACAGCATCTGTCCTGACATCAACATATATGGACACATATTCTGTCCCCACCCCCAGGGGTATTATTTCTATCAAGATATGTGTACAATGTAACAGGATATCTCATCCTACCTTATTCAGTGCAATGATGTTGGCGATGGGGGAGGTTGGGTTCGAATGACAATGAGAGTTAATTACATATCTCTCCACTCTCTGCTTGAATCTTATTGTTTTACTTTGTCTATCAACAGTGGTTCTCACTCTGACAAATGCCACCACCAACAACAACGCACAAAAAATATTTGTGAAATACTTTACACCTCCCTACACCCACTTTCTTATTTCTATAAACACAAAATGGAGTCTACACCCTTATAATTATTCTTTCTTTGCCATTGTTTGTACTGGACGAGTTTAACAAGTTTAAACATGGCAATTTGGCCAACCACTTTTCTATTCCCACAGGACCTCCCACCGACCCCAAAAAGGATGGTTATGCCATTTCTTATGAGAAACACTGCTCTATACGATATATCAAACATGGGCAAACTTTTCCGAGAAACGGGCAACATGAGACATGACTCATCGTCAGGCGGGTCGCACTACAAAAAATATTCAAGACAGTTTTTCCTTAAGCGTGTCAGTGCTATTGAAAAAGTCCCGCGGACCTCAGCTTACCCATGACTACGATATATGTAGGCTTGAGAGCGATGGTAGTGATGATGGTCGTTTTCGTTGTAATAATGGCAGTGACGGTGATTGGGGTGGCGGGTACTGAGTTGTTGAGTATCAACCAGAACAGCTATTATAGAGTAGACTTTGCAATCAAGGACATTCCACGTATGACCACCGTCGCATCCCATCTTTGTGTATATCAGAGATATTTCATTGTCTGATGTACCCTCGTCCTGGCGCTAGCATGGGTTTGAGAACAAGGAGTGCAAGCAGATCTAAAAGTTTTGAGGGGTACAAAAATCAAAATTTGCACCCTCTACTTACTTTTCTCAGGTTTAGAAAACAATAAGTAAAAAGTGATTTGCAAAAAGTAGCTTGAAGTTAGGTTTCTTCTCAAAGAATAAAGAACAAAGATAAATTTAAAAAAAACAAGACTTTTGTATGTAAAAAGTTTTTGACCTGAGTTTCCACCCACTACGCAAATTTTGTTCCCCAGCCAGTAGGCGCTAGGGTGAACTGTGATTGTCATGGTGATAGTAATGATCACAAAGATAGTGACAGACTTGATTAAAGATTCGTGGTTAAATTGGAGTTGGGAGTCCCACAAGCCATCGAGTTGTTACCTGCTCCTAGGACACCCTCTCCGCTCCTTGGCAGAAAATCTATTAGTGGGAACAGGGGCACAAAGTTTCTTTTAGTTCCCCACCACCTTCCTTTCTGTGAATGCTATTTTTTCATATCTTTTATCTTTTACTTGTTGCATTCATTGGACTGCGGCCAAGTTGGAGCACCGCCTTGAAGGATTTAGTCTAACAAATCG
The DNA here is from genome assembly GCF_006345805.1 of Octopus sinensis. Taxonomy (NCBI): domain Eukaryota; kingdom Metazoa; phylum Mollusca; class Cephalopoda; order Octopoda; family Octopodidae; genus Octopus; species Octopus sinensis. Next base: position 76,871,706 of record NC_043001.1, read on the forward strand.
ACCTCAGTACTTATTTCTTTTAAAACCTGGTACTTATTTTGTAGGCTTCTTTTTCCGAACCGATAAGTTATGGGGACGTAAACAAACTTACACTGGTTGTCAGGCGGTGGTGGGGAACAAACAACAACACAAAGATGCACATTCACCACACATATACATACGTATATGCGACGGGCTTCTTTCAGTTTCCGTTTTTGAAACCCAGTCACAAGACATCGATCAGTTCAGGGTATAGTAGAAGACATATGCCTAAAGTGTCGCATAGTGGAACGGAACCCAGCAAGAATTATATACTCTTTACTCTTTTACTTGTTTGTCATTTGACTGCGGCCATGCTGGAGCACCGCCTTTAATCGAGCAACTCGACCCCGGGACTTATTCTTTTTGTAAGCCCAGTATTTATTCTACCGGTCTCTTTTGCCGAACGGGGACATAAACACACCAGCATCGGTTGTCAAGCAATGCTAGGGGGATAAACACAGACACACAAACACACACACGCATATATATATACATATATACGACGGGCTTCTTTCAGTTTCCGTCTACCAAATCCACTCACAAGGCATTGGTCGGCCCGGGGCTATAGTAGAAGACACTTGCTCAAGATGCCACGCAGTGGGACTGAACTCGGAACCATGTGGTTGGTTAGCAAACTACTTACCACACAGCCACTCCTGCGCCTATGTTTACATCATAAAAAATACAAAGGGTTGCTTTGGTATAATGGTAAAACATCTGCAATTTCAACAAAAGATGTGGGCTTGAGTCCCACGGACAGCCTTCGACTTTCTCCATCCAAAATGGTACTTTGAGTTCTACAGCTGAAAACGATATATAAAATTATTAAGTGAAAAAAACCCCAAATTACTCAATATATATTTGAGAGTACAAAGAAACAAATCAGCTTCGTTTAAAACTACAATTGCAAAATGATACTGTGAAAAGATAGAATTTTTTTGTAAATATTTTTTTAGGGTGAATGCAGCTTATAAATAATGGCTACTGGATAATGAATGATTTAAAAATAAATATATATCCTTGAACGGAAAATGGCTGCAGCTGTTCGGACGTTCAGAAAGAAACATTCTAAAATGATAAATTGTGAAGAAAACCTTTAAACGATTCAATATTTTACGATTTTGATATTCATTTTCATGGCATTGAACTCTCTCTGTACTATTTCTTGTGCAGAAAGAAGTGTGAAATTTCTACAATGGCGACATTCTGGTCAATTATTATTGCATTAGTTCATTGTTCCTTTTTCAAGATCTCTAATAATTTCCAGGTTATAGGATGAAATGTTTGTCTTTGAATTTCCTTTCCATTATTAATGAAATGCAACGTAAAACAATTTCTTAGCGTTTAAAAATATAACACTTCAAATAAAGTTTAGCCATATATTTATTCTGTAGACAAAAAATTTTTAATAATGTACAGACAGCTGCACATTCACTAAGAAGCTTGGATCTTTACCTTAATTTTTTGTAATTAAACACTTTCAAACTTCGGACACTGGTAGAATGGGTCATATATAACATCTTTTACTCTTAGCGTTTTTGAGAAAAGCTTATATTTAGGAAGTTATTTCACGTTAAAGTATTTCGGTAATTTCAACCAATCAATGACGTGTATTCAGCTGAATAAAATTACTGCTGTTGTTTGTCAACAACAACATCCGGCGGTGTATATTTCGTTTGTCACTGTTATTTATAACAACCCTAACACCCTAACCCTAAAACCCTAACTCTAAAACCCTAACCCTAAAACCTTAAAGCTAAAACCAGTACAAACGCACGAACGATGTCATAAATAACAGTGACAAACGAAAAATACACAGCCGATAGTTGTTGTTGACAAACAACGGCAGTAATTTTATTCGGCTGAATACATGTCATTGATTGGTTGAAATTACCGAAATACTACAACTTTAACGTGAAATGACTTCCTAAATATAAGCTTTTCTCAAAAACGCTAAGAGTAAAAGATGGTTTATATGACCCATTCGACCAGTGTCCGAAGTTTGAAAGTGTTTAGTTACAAAAAAATTATTAAAAAAATCTGTCGGTCAAAAGGTAAAGATCCAGAAGCTTGCTTCCTAACCGTGTGGTCTTGGGATCAGTTTCACAGCACCGCACTGCACCTCGGAAAGTTGCTTCTATTATAGTCCTGTGATGACCAAAACCTTCTGAGTGGTCTTATAGATGAAAGCTAAGAGAAGCTCATCATGTGTGTGTGTGTGTGTACACATGTCTTGAAATCAGGTAACGGTTGTAAATCAATCTTCCATGAAAAATATATTTCCACTGGGAAATATTACCTTGCTTGGAAACAGGTGAAGTCCGCTTGACAAGAAGAGCATCCGGCCATAGAAAATCTGCATCCACAAATTCTGTTTGTCTCATATGCAAAGCGTGAAAAAATGAACAGTAAAACAATGGTGATGCTGGTGACGTAACTATTCCGCGGATGTAAACTTAGGACACTGTTTAACGATGTATTTACTTGGCAGATAATAGGCCTGATGAATTTACTGCCGATACGTTCGCTCGTGATGACGCAATTATCTTTCAATAAAATTAAGAGTCAATGAAATTACAAGCGGTGTGTCTGCCGCGATGTAATTAACTGCGATGAATTTACTGCACTTCAAATTAACTTAGTTATCGATTATAAAACCCGAATTTCTTCCAACCACTTGAAATATTTCAAATCTGAATATTTTCAAGAAGTGTAATTTGAATGTAGTTTTGCATGCTGATGAAGAAAATCACGTTCATATTTCCATTTCCTAGAAATCAATAATTAAAGAAGTTATAAGCATTTAAAATTATATAGTCTTAGTGAATGGGAAGGGGAGAGCCTTTATTGCTGCTCACATAGCGGGCGTTGTTGTCATAGCAACAACAGTTTATCGTTGTTTACCCACGTGTTTCTCACTCCGATTCCTTTCATTAATTTTTTTTTTTTTCATTTGAAGTTTGTGTTTCATTTCATTTCATTTCATTTCAAAACTAGTTCCTCAACTAATGCTGGACTGAGTTGGATGGCGTGCGTGAGTTAAAAAAAAGTTCGAGCAGCCTCGACCAAATGATGATGATAAGATCCTTTTTAAAAAGATTTCTCATTCAATCCTTAAATAAAAAAGAAAAAGAAAAAAGCATTCGTGGCTCCGTAATGTTTTCTTTTCTTTTTTTTTTTTTTTCTTTACACATGGGTATACATTTATAAAGTGGAGTCGTCATGTTAGTAGAGATTTATCACAGGCTAAAATTATATATCTTTAAATGTTTGTAACTTCTTTATTATTAATAAATTTCTAGACAAAAATTACTGCGATTTTCGTTGTCAGTATGCGAAACTACACCAGTGTAGAAAATTTGAAAACGATCAGGTGAAAGTTTGAAATACTCTCTAACGTAGCTAGAGGGGGATGTGAGGCGGGGGGGGCTGTTCTCCCCGGTCGGCAATGTTTTTCGTGGGGGCCCGGGGGAAGCAAACTGAAGGGCCGCCCCGGGTGGTACCACACTCCAATGCTTGTGGAAATATTTCAAGCAGTTGGAAGAAATGTAACGAAATTCACACAAACTGGTATTTTGTTGATTTTATTTAATTTCTATATTTATTTCAATTTTTCACCCTGTACCGGCGAAGTACTAAACGCTCTCATTAGTTTCTTCTCTCCACCTTGGTAGACCTATGAAACACTACCCGCTTTCATACCAATGATTATCTATTTACATAAACCAGTGGTTCTCAACCAGGGTCTATATGGCTCCTGAGGGTCCCATATAAGATTTTTAGGGGTCCGCACAAGCAAAATAGTAAATTGGGACTACAATAATACTTTGTAGGTTCATGAAAAAAAATTTGCCTCAGATGTATTTGTTTATTTATCGCAAGAAACAGCTAAGTTTCTTTCTCTGATGTTTTATATAGTTCAACCTATACAGGTGAATGTGTGATAAACAAAATAAGAATTTTGAAAGAATTATCTACTAAATTGGGTTTTGAACAAGGAATAGTTATGAAGGACCACCAGAATAAAACAGTAATCAAAGGGGTCTGTTCGTAAAAAAAAATGGTTCAGGACCACTGACATAAACGAAGAGTCGTTGTGTAGCGGTAGTAGGTGGATTCGGTATGCATTCATTATCTTGCAGCCATAGCGCGGGTTCCGTTTTCCCGGCACGCTGCTATGAAGGGCATAATTAGAAGAGGCCACGACACGATTGGCTTCCCATCTCAGCTGGAGTATGTAGGTCTCGATCGCGGGGACGGTAAGTGCCCCAACGAAATAACCTTCTTTCCATGCGAAGGAGGCTGATCCCTAGTTTGAAACGCGACGTGCAGTGACTCGTTTTCCGGCTGCAACCTTGCTGCGTCGGCTGCAAACCCGGGGTGTCTCAGCCCGCAACGCGTCAGAGAGAAAAATCTATAAATACAGAGGCCGGCCTCTATCGATTTGCGCCGCTTGCCGGCGAGACATCAGATGTTCTCGGAGCCCGGACTACCGATTTCCTCCGCAAAATCGGGTTAACGGTAGCCCATCAGAGAAATGGGTCCCGTAAGGGGAGTGACTTCTGCAGCGAGTGTCACTGGCCATTCTCTGCGGCAACGCCACCTCAGTCATTACCGTGGGCTTCAGCCGAGCACATAATTTGTTCTGGGATGTGTGACCCATTGTCCCTCTTCTCTATCTTCTGCTGCTTTAACTCTCCTCTTTTTGTTCCTTATTTCTCTTTTTTCTTCTTTCACTTCTTTTTTTTTTATCCTTTTTTTACCCCCGTTTCTTTGTATTTCATTGATGTATTAATCAGAGAAAAGATTAAAACCAGCTACTGCTTGGGCGAGAAGACTCTTGCCTACGTACCTACGTACATACATACATACATACATATTTATATATAGACATATATTCCACCTTATCACACAGGGGTATTATTTCCATCAAGATGTATCTATAATGCAGTGTAACGAGATACTTTATCGTACCTTTTATAGTTAGTTATGGGGTTGATGTTGTCGGTGGTGGAGAGATTCGAGTGACGATGGTTTCGAATGACAAAAGGCAACGACATCTTTCATAGCCAGTTGTTTTACTATGTCTAAATCACACTCGCGCGAGCGCAGAGAGAGAGAGAGAGCGAGCAAGTATAGTGTTTGACTGGTCAAACGTAAGACTGACATTTAAAAAAGGTTTTTAACCAACACCTCTTTTCGTGCTGTCTATTATTGTTCTTCATATTGTTATCACTGGGCGACGAGCACGTCGGGCGAAACGCTTAGCAGCATTTCGTCCGTCCTTATGTCCTGAGTTCAAATTCCGCCGAGGTCGACTTTGCCTTTCATCCTCTCGGAAATCGATAAATCATGTGTCAGTGAAATTACTGGGATCGATGTAATCGAAAAGTCTCCTCCCACAAAATTTCGTGCCTCGTGTCTATAGTAGAAAGGATTATTATTATTGATGCTTTGGCTCTGTTACTATACCAGAAGAGCGAACCATATCAAATAGCCAAAGGTCCTTTCTAACACCTTCCTTAGAAACCGCGTTGTTCTTAGCAAGACTGTTAACGAGGCAAAAAAGCTCCTGCTGTGATGCTAATTTATTATTATTATTATTATTATTATTTGTTTTCATCGTCACTGTCGATTTTCTGCTCATTTTCATTTTTTTTTCTTTTTCGAGGATCGCCTTTCACGGAACCAGATCTGGTTTCAAGGTTAGGTTTATATGTTTGTATGTGTACATAGAGGAACAGTGACAAGCGGTGTGAGTGAATGTGTGAAAGCTTGAGTATGTACATCTCTTTGCAACTTTTCTCTCTCTCTCAACACCTTTCATATCTATCTATCTGTCTGTCTGTCTATCTATCTATCTCTCTCTCTCTCTCTTCTCTCTCTCTCTCTCCTCTCTCTCTCTCTATATATATATATATATATATATATTATATATATATATATATATATATATATATATATATAATACGCGCGTGCACAATATAAGTAGTATCTCGTAAAAATTACTCTCTTGAGATTTTTAAGCTTTATTTATTATTCTTTTTATTTTTTTCATTAGGCAAGATGTGTCTGTGACAGATGGGTTCTGATGTGCATGTGTATGACAGATGGGTATGGGTTCTGATGCGTTAAAAAGATAACATTCCACTATGGATTGCAAGTAAAAATACAAAGCAGAGAGAAAATAAAGTCGTTATATCACATATGGGCACACTTGCACATGCGTACTCGTTATATCACATATGGGCACACTTGCACATGCGTACTGTGAAAATATATGCATGTGCATAATGATACATCTGTGTGTGCCTATATAGGAAAGTATTTGCGTGTGTGTGAGTGAGTGAGTGAGTGAGTGAGGGAGGGTGGGTGGATTAAGTGTGTAGAAAAAAGGTGAGGGTGCTCAGTATACGAGTATGTCAAAGAGCTTATATATTCGCGAAGAATTATGTGTGTATACATATACACATCGTCAGCAACATCGTTTTAACATGAACTCCTCCATGTTTATATATGCGTGTGTGTGTGAAGAAGAAAACGGAGAAATTGACATATAGACATCAATTTATTAGAACATAATACAATTCTGAAAAATATCAAACTCAATTTCACGTATAATTGTTTCCATGCCCAATTAATATATATCTATACATACATACATACATGCATGCATGCATACACACACACACACACACACATACATACTATGATAGATCGCTAGCCACTATACATTCTTTTTTTTCTCTCCTTGTTCCTTTCTGTGGAAGAGCGTAGGCTCGAAATGTTAAAGACTTTTTCACTTCCCGAGCGTTATACTAATACATCTGTTTGTCTACACCACCTGTCTTCGTCTTTTGTTTTTTTGTGAATTCTCCCTATAAATATATATATATATACACACACACGCACACATATATACATACACACACATACATACATATAGTGAGAGAGAGAATTGTATAAGGTACAGTTATACTAAAGGGCACAGAAGGCTATCATGCCCATATGCTGAAAGTAGACATCAAATATGTCCAACCATTGCAGATATTCACTCCACACACACACACACATATAGGTTGAAAGTGGGAAAGTAGACTGACTAAAAATTCATAAAATAATTCAGATAGTTTTGGATTGATCAATTTCTGGATTAGTTTGATAACTTTTCGTTCATCCGCAAAACATACCGAGCGAAATAAATGAAAATATTTATAACTTTTAACTTCCCCGACCCATCATTGCTGGCCCTGCTTGTGAAACCCACCATTTGAGTAATTTCCTTGACATCTTACTCAAACCGTTTCTAAAATATGCGAAAAGCTTCATCAAGGATGTCTTAGACATGCTTAACCACCTCCCAAGGACAATAAATGAAAGAACCCTGTTAGTATCATTCGATGTGGTGAACCTGTACACCTATATCCCACACGATTATGGCATAGAAGCAATCACCTTCTGGCTAGAAAAATATCTAGAAGATATCCCAAGATGCATCAACCACAAATTCATAATCACAGCACTGAAATTCATCCTACTGAACAACTATTTCATGTTTGATACAGTCTACTATTGACAAAAATGTTGAATTGCAATGGGAACCCAAGCTGCCCCAGTGATTGCGAACCTTGTAATGGGTTACCCTGAACTTAAAATATACCAATTATCACTATTTATCACTAATTGTCAAGATATCAAGTAGTGATGCAGTACAACCATTTCAAGTGGCTCCATTTAATTGAACAATGCAATCATTACATCAATTTAAATGTAGTGCCATCTTCAGCTGCACAAATAAATAAATGGAATTTTAACAAGTAGGACATATTAATATAATTTTTCTTAAATGTTTTAACAGAGCAAGAAGATGGAAGAAATTCATGTTGTCGCTATCGTAGTTAAGAATAGACTACAACTTCTAAGAATCACATGGAGCATAGTGGGGTCATCGGGTTGTAATTCATTTCTAATTCATTTATCTCATTTATCAACTACTAAATCTAAGACTAGATGACTGTGTCTGTTTTAAATAAAACAGGAGTGAGTTGACAGTTCATAGCTAGGTATATATATATATATATATATGCACATACATACACACACCAACAGCATTTAAGAGGCTGAGTGTACAAATCACCTTCCCTGAACAAGATGCCAGTTCTATTGCGGGGTTATGTGTGGCTGAATGGTTAAGTTCTCTTCACACATAAGTTTTTGGGTTCAATCCCCTGTGTTGCATCTTGGGTCAAGGTCTTTTGCCACAGCCTCTATTCTACTTAAACCTTGTGAGTCAAACGAAGAGAATGGAAACTATGTGGAAGCCTGATAGATGGATTGTACATGTAATTCGAAAGGTATGACCTTGTCTCACATTGTCATACTCTTTCTGTGTAGGACTTACATTAAGGGTACCTACATATGTCTGTAAAATACTCAGCCGCTTACACATAACGTTTGTCAAATAATTAGAAGACTCTTGTTCAAAACCAATGGAGATCCAGGTATGTGCAGGTGTGTGTCTTTTTAAGCTAAATCACATGCCATAAATCAGGCAGGGGCATCCTTTTTCAAGAACTGGGCCCCATGAGACATGGCTCACTATCAGATGGGATGCACTGCTACAAAAAAGTTCATGTTAATTTTTCATTAGGTGTGCCGTTCAGAAAGTCCTACAGGTTATAGTTTGTCTATGACTGTTTTTAATCTTGGCTTTTTATTTCTACAACATCTGCATGTTTATTTTTTTTATTTGGGTGGTGTTGGTGATGGTGGGGCTACATTTCTTTTTTTTTTTATGTTTTCATGTTTTCCCTCCTTACCTTCTGTTTTGTTTACTTGGTTGTCCAGTCTTATAGGGTTCTGTCCAAAGTTCATTGATTCTGCTGTAGCAACTTTACTGGAATATAATTGTAGCCTAAACAAACATTCCGTTTGTTGGTATGCTGACAATTTCAAAGCTAACAAAACTGAACTCAAGAAATCATATTGAAGTAAGAATAGTAAATAAAGCTAATCTTTTGTGTAAATATAAAAAACAAAATCCATACAACAAATATAATTTTGTCAAGGTATATAATAGGTTTGGGGAAATGGAAAGAATTCCTTAATGATGCAAATAATATTGGTTCAAGGAAAGGTGGCAAGCTGGAAGAAACGTTAGCACGCCGGGCAAAATGCTTAGCAGTATTTCATCTGTCTTATGTTCCGAGTTCAAATTCCACCGAGGTCAACTTTGCCTTTCATCCTTTCGGGATCGATAAATACCAGTTGCGTATTGGGGGCGATCTAATCGACTGCCCCCCACCACCTCCCCAAAAATTTCGGGCATTGTACCTAGATTAGAAAAGAATATTGGTTTATGGAAATTTTGGCACAAAGCCAGCAATTTCAAAGGAGAGTGTAAGTCGATTACATCGACCCCCAGTTCTCAACTAGTACTTATTTTCTCAACCCTGAAAGGATGAAAGGCAAAGTCAGCCTCGGTTGAATTTAAATTCGAATGATGCAAATACTATTAGTAAGAGAGAGGAGTTTTAGGAGCATCTTCGGTCATTACATCTGTACTTTGGGAAGTTCTGGTGTGGAAAGTTATATTATTATGAATGTGTTTGTGCGTATGAATGTGTTCATATATATGTGTGTGTATGTATATATATATATATATATATATATATATATATAAATTGACATAATATAATGTCTAAAAGTTGATGAACTACCTATTGATCCCCTCTATTTTCTTATTGCTCTATAAATTAATGGTAAAATAACTCTTTACCGTCACCCATTTAGTACACTTGGTAATGTAATTGCAATGCAGTAAAAAGCACATGTGTATTAATAATTGAGTATTCTACCAGCAGTATATTGGATAGATATTATCCCATAATTGGTTGAATTCGCAACCACTAACTTTCTTGGAATATATATAGATCGTTAGCTACTACACACATTTTTTTCTCTCCTTGTTTTTTCTGTGTACCTTTCTGTAGAAGAGCGTAGGCTCGAAATGTAAAAGACTTTTTCTATTCCTGAGTGCTATACTAATACATCTGTTTGTTTGTACACCACCTGTTTTCGTCTTTTGTTTATTTTCGTAAACTTTCCCTTTATATATATATATATATAAATGAGCACATGAGTGAGGGAACAAACAGAAGAAAATGGCTCTCAACACATTTGATAGGAGCTACATATATTTTCAATAAGTTTGACTCAGCTCCATATAACTTAGTTTTATGAGTGAAATAAGACACACCCACCCATCTATCCATTTATCAATCAGTCTACCTGTCTATCTATCTATCTACCTATCTATCTATCTATCTGTCTCTCTCTCTGTTTATCTATCTATTTATCCGGTCATACATGCACCCCTATACATGTACACACATGCACCTCAAAGATTTGGTCATTCATTGAGTTTCATGATCTGGGGTCATTCAGGTGATTCAAGTCAAATATTTTAAATGGTTACATTCCATTGCCTGAGTATTATTCTCATTGTTTAATCTTTTGTTCTGTTTGTCTCCACTATTCAACCAGTTTTGGTAGTTGGCTATGATATTCAGTGTAGTTGGTTGTTATTTACTTACTGCTGTCCACTCTTGTCTTAGGATTTTATTCCTGTCAGTAACTCTGTTCAATTTTTCATCATGAATTGATTTTGATGCCTGCCTTAGGATAATACCACTTCTTGTATTGAATAAGCATTTTTTTTGCATGATACTGTAGTTCCCTGCAATGCATAGTGTGCACTTACTGGATCCATTTGTACAGGATTCACCATTATCACTTACTGCCCTACATATATTTGTATTTCCTCCTTTAGATTCTGAACCATTATATTCCTTGAACATTGATCCATTAATTTATTGAATGTGTCTTTGTAAATATAACGATTCAGGTTTATAAAATACTTGGAAACACAAACTTGAGCATAGTCACTACAACCTTTCTAGCTGCTGAACAGCCAAAGAAGAATATATGACAAATCACCACACTAAAACTCAAATATGCAGACCCTTATAGCTAAGTAAGGAGTCTTTCTAAGCATAATAATTGCAAGTAGTTTAATGATATTGTGAGTTAAACTAAAGTTCAAATTAATAAAAAGGGGGAAAAAAAAGATAGAGGGATAAGAGATTAGTTTAAGATTTAATTACAGAAATTGTGGAGACAGCCAAGAAAAACAAAGAGCTTCCAGTTAGAGCAAGACACAGGAACCTGTTGAGTAACACTGGAGTAATAATTAAGAGGCATGGCTGTGTGGTTTAGAAGCTCTCTTTTCAACCACATGGTTTCAAGTTCAGATCCACTGCATGGCATCTTGGGCAAGAGTATTCTATATAGCCTTGGACCAAATAATTTCTGGTGAGTGAATTTGGTTGACAGAAATTGTGTGGAAGCCAAAAAGGTGGCGAGCTGGCAGAATTGTTAGCACAGCGGATGAAATGCTTAGCGGTATTTCGTCAACTGCTACATTCTGAGTTCAAATTCCGCCGAGGTCGACTTTGCCTTTCATCCTTTCGGGGTCGATTAAATAAGTACCAGTTACACACTGGGGTCGATATAATTGACTTAATCCGTTTGTCTATCCTTGTTTGTCCCCTCTGTGTTTAGCCCCTTGTGGGTAGTAAAGAAATAGGTATTTCGTCTGCCACTACATTCTGAGTTCAAATTCTGCCGAGGTCGACTTTGCCTTTCATCCTTTCAGGGTCAATTAAATAAGCACCAGTTACACACTGGGGTCGATATAATCAACTTAATCAATTTGTCTGTCCTTGTTTGTCTCCTCTGTGTGTAGCCCCTTGTGGGCAGTAAAGAAATAAGAAACTGTGTGGAAGCCTATCAGCTGTGCATGTGCACCTGTGTTGGTGTATATTCCACCACTGCTTGACAATTGATGTTGGTTTGTTTACATCCCCCATAACTTAGCAGTTCAGCAAAAGAGAGCAATAGAATAAGTACCAGACCTCAAAAAAAAAATAACTAAGTACCAGTATCACTTTGTTTGACTAAGCCCTTCAAAGTAGACTAAATCCTTAAGGGTGATGTCCCAACTTGGCTGCTGTCCAGTGACTGAAACAAGTAAGAGATAACAGATAAGTTAGCTATTTCAGTCAATATCTTAGTTTCTGCATAGAGAGAAGGAGAGACAGTGAGAGGGGGGAGAGAGAGAGAGAGGGTGTGTGTGTGTACATGCATGAGTGTAACAAAAGTTCTTTCTTGTGGTGGTTAATGTAGCCAGTCTCTCTCTCTCTCTGTCACAAAGTAAAACTAGAACCTGCGATGTGATTTCAATCCCAGTTTATAGCCTGCTATTTCACTAACGTCACAGCTAACCTTGTGGATGATGTGAACGACACAACAGCAATATTCCACCTTCCCATCTTGAATGAGGTCATTGTTTACGACATTGTCAAGCAAAAAAAAAATACGTTTGATGCTTCAGCACACACACACACACACACCCATCTGCTTGTGAAATGAGCCTATGTTTGTTGTGTGAGGGTGGTGAAATAAATACATAAAAATACATAAAAATAGATTTATCTTGATGTATGTGATATTACCACTTGCCTGTTTGTGTGTGTGTGCATATGTGTGTGTATGCATACATGTGTGTGTATATGTATGTGTAATGATATCCTGACGTTCTTCCTTTCTTGCTCCTTGTCTCTTTCTATCATCTATATACATAAAAAATATCACACACACACACACATGCATGCACATATAGAGAGAGCTGTGGACAGAAAGACACTGTTATAAGTGTGTGCGTGTGTGTGTGTGGAGAGAGGAAGAGAGAAACATTACTATACATACACATGTTTGTATTAATACCCCTATTTTTCTGACACATGGCGAAGATGTGAATGTGTGTGTGTGTGTATGGTGAGAGTGGAACATACATAAACAAACACATTTTCCATGTTGTCTTTGTGACACTTTGGGTAGATGTGTGTTTGTGAATGAATGTCAGTGTTTCTGTACGCATGTGTATGTGTGTGTGTGTAATTATACACACACACACACACACACACACACACACGTGTGTGTGCGCATTTAGGGGTTAAATGAAGAATAATGGAAGCTATCTGAAGCTCAAGATTATGGGTGGATGGGTAAATAAATCGAAAAAATACAAATAATCAAATAAGAACTACGTCTTTAAAGCTTATTCCCCTGAGTCAAAATATGATATTCTGGAACCAAATCGCAACATTACAGAATTAATATAGCATTGCATCACAGAATTACATAGCGTGCAGAAGAACTACAAAGCATCTGGAACCAAATTACAGAATTAGAGAATTAATATAGCAATCACATCACAGAATGACTGAGAACAAAATAATTGTGTTGTCATTAATAGCAAACGTTGCCCAGGTGGAAAAGTATCAAATTATCATAGAAGACATTTAAAGGTGTTTGTTTATTAGAACTGTTTGCACATCTGACAAAATGCTTTGTAGTTTTTCTTCGAATTCTTTGCATTCTGAGTTCAAATCCTGCTGAAGTCAATTTTGCCTTTCATCTTTTTAGGGGTAGATAAAATAACTCCCAGTTGAGCACTGTAGTTGATGTAATTGACTTACCCTGTCCCTCCGAAATTGTTGGCCTTGTGCCAAAATTTGAAACCATTATTATTATTATTATTATTATTATAAAAGTGGCAAGCTGGTACAATGGTTGGAACATCAGGAGCAAATGCTTGGTGGCATATCTGCTGTCATTTTTTTACATTTTGACTTCAAATTCCACCATGGTCAACTTTGCTTTTCATTCAGTTGGTGGATAGGGGTTGATGAGAATAAGTACCAGTTTAGCATTGGGGTTGATACAATTGATGATCGTCCTCCCGCAAATTAGAAACAATTATTATTATAAAGGTGATGCACTTGCAAAATCGTTACCATTCCTGATAAAACTGTTAGCAGCATTTCTTCTGGGTTCAAATTTCACTATGTTCAACTTTGACTTGCATCATTTCAGGGTTGATAAAAATAAGGACCAGTTTAGCACTGGGGTTGATGCAATTGCCTACCCCCATTTCCAAGCTAGCTCAATTGTTAGTGTGCTAGGCTAAATGCTTAGTGGTATTCCTTCTGGCTTCAAATTCAGGAAGATCAACTTTATTTTGCATCATTTCAGAGGTGATAAAAAAATAAGTACCAGTTGAATACTGGTGAAAGTAATGGGGGTGGTTGTGTAATTCACTTCCTCCTCCTGCTAGATTTGCTGGCCTTGTGCCAAAATTTGAAACCATTATTTTCATCATCACCTGGTAGAATTGCAAGTAACAGGTGTAAGCAGATTCATACACCAGCAAACAGAATGACGACACTTGAACTGTTTTGTACTGACACTTTATATATTTATATATTTTCTTTATTTACCATCTTTCCCCGCTTCCTTCCCTCCTTCCTTCCTAGTTTTCTTTTTTGTTTGTTTGTTTTCCTTTGATGTAAACTTTCCTAGTCGTTTCATTACATTTGCACATCTTACAGAGTGAAGTGGATCACCGTTGCCAAAGCTAGTGTTGCACTGTGAGAATGGAGTTTAATGGTTGGGATTGATTTACGGTTATTTCAGGGCTTACGTCATGGGATTTTGTTGTTCATTAGTCAGTAGTCAGTTAACTTTTTTTCCCCACCATATATTTGTTGAAATACAATGCCAATGCAATTTTAGCATGTGATCTACCTGGCTATTTACACTTTAGCATGCAGTATAACACTAACCCTTAACCTCTAATCCTAACCTTTAACCTCTAACCCTAACTCAGATCCTTAACTTAAACACTAACCCTAAACCTAACCCAGAATAAGTCATTTTAGAGTGTAGACCGCACACTAAAGTAACACCACACCACCTTAATTTCAGTTAATTTTGATGGAAGGTTTTAATGTAAATCATTTCATCTGTTTTGCTACCATAATTCTGTTTGAAATACACTGCCTTTTATTTTTTATTTATTTTATTTTATCTAGTTTCAGCTCACGAGCTCTGGCCATGCTGGGGCCAATTAATTTTGAAATTAACGAAGAATTTGGTAAACTAACTTTGTCATTATGAAGCTAATATTTGGAACATTAATTAACGTGAGATTTTGGTGGAAGGTTTTGCTTTAGATAACTTTAACGCTTTTGTTACAATATTTCTTTGTTTCAATTATTTTGAAATTAATGAATAATTTGGCAAATTAACATGAAATGTTGATGGGGAGAAAAGTTTTAATTTAAATCATTTTAATACAAGAGGTCTCTATCGTGGACCTGGGGTTGGTCTCAGACAAGTTGGTATTAGAAGGGTTAATGAGGGACAATGTTTATTATGTTTTGTGGCATTAATACTTTTGATATTGGTGTAGTTGATGATCACCAACTTTGTCATTAATTATTAGTTAATTGGAAATCCATCCCTGTTTATTTTGAACACATGAAATTTCTGAAAAGAGAAGTTACAGTGTTGAGAGGAATAACTGGATAAAGTGTTTAGTGAGAGTCTGGAGATGAGATTTAGTTAGGAGGGTGAGATGGGTAGTGGTACACAGCTTACTAGTGTATATCACTTCTTGGGTTGATGTGGTGCAAAACTTACTACTAGTTCAGAAGCGATTTATAGCGACAGAAAAGGCGGAGAGAAGAAACAACTCTCTGTGGTCCAATGGTTTGTTGGTGTGTGAGATTTTACCAGTCTAGAGCCAGGGTAACCAACCACTGGGCTGCAGATCAGTATTGAACCATAGAACAGTATCGGGCTGAAAACTAGTACCGAACCACATACCAGTGTCAGGCCACAGACCAGTGTTGGGCCTTAGACCAGTATCAGGCCACAGACTAGTACTGCACCATTTGCTACCAGGCCACATACAAAGAATACATTTTTGAATTTTATTGGCTAACACAATCTGCACTGTTTTAATTTGAACAACTGCCACTTCTGTTGGTGCATTTTTCCTGCACTTGTCCAAGTCACAGTTTTCTGAAGGCACCTCAAGCTAACTGCAACAAAAGTGTTAAATTCTGTTTTTTATTTACATCTTTTCTAGTGTTTATTAATGATTATTTTGTAGAAAATTGGTTTATTTAAGTATGATACAATTTTCTTAGGATGAGAACTTAGTTACAGTACCCTAATTCTAGCAAAAATAAGTAAAAACACAAAAATTGCTGGGAATCTTCTTTGGAAGAAAGGGAAACCAGTTTAGGGCTCTCATTGATTCTGCATTATGGTAAGTTGTATTACATCTATTAGTAGGTGACAAAAAGAGAAATAAAGTGCGTAATACATAATACAATAATTAAATTATTGTACTTTTTTGAATATAAGGCACACTTTTCTTTCCCAAGAATTCCTCCTAAAAATACCTCTGGAACTTATATGCTTGGGGCTGCAGTAGAACACAATTGTGCAAGGTGTCACACAGTGGGACTGAACTTGGAAGCATGTGGCAGGGAAGAAAACTCCTTACCATACAGCCATGCCTGCACCTTTATCATCATTATCATCATCATTCTTTTTCCATGCTGGCATGAGTTAGACAGTTTGACCACAGCTAGCAAGCTTGGAAGCTACTCCAGGTTCCAGTCTGATTTGGCTTGGTTTCTGCAGCTGGATGCCCTTCCTAATGCCAACCATTTTACAGTGTGTGCTTGGTGCTTTTAACGCCCTACTGGCATGAGTGCTCCTATGTGGCACTGGCACGAGTGCATACTACATGGCACGGATATGAGTGGTTTTTACATGGTAACAGTACAAGACTCTTACTGGCCGATCCTCTTCACCAGGGGATGCAACCTTAGCACTTGCACTATGGAGGATGGGTCCTCTTGAGTACATCTAGGTGCCAGGTATTTCGGTCCTTTTCCCTCAACAGCAAATAATTTCAATCATAATATTCTTCTACAAAAGATTGATTGGTACATAAAAGGTAGTGAAATATTTGGTAGATATCTGATTTCAGCACTGAAAGTGTTACAATGCAGTTTTACTGTTTTAAAGCAGTAGAATGTACTTCGAGGTTGATTTGGTTGCTACTTCAAGCAGACTGAACAACTACATAGAGGCTATCACAGCTTGTAGAAAATATATGAGCAAGTTATATTAATTTCTTCTAACCTTGTAACCTTGTTCTGTGAGTGGCTATTAACAGAACAGTTTCCTTCTCACAAC
>NC_043001.1:76893907-76931407 GCF_006345805.1 Octopus sinensis
TGAAACATTGAAAGGCAAAGTTGACCTTGGTGGTCTTTGCACTCAGAACATAGAGCTGTTAGAAATGCCACTAAGCATTTTGTCCAAACTCCCTAACAATTTTTCCTGTTCACTGCCTTAATAATAATAATAATAATAATAATAATAATCATTTAACATCTGTTGTCCATGCTGGCTTGGGTTGGATGGTTTGGCCAGTGCTGATAAGCTGAGGTGCTGCACCATTTTTCCAGTCTGATTTGACATGGTTTCTATGGCTGGATCATCATCATCATTGTTTAACGTCCGCTTTCCATGCTAGCATTTCTGGGTGCTTTTTACGTGACAATGGCACAGGTGTCAGTTACATGTCACCAGTATTGGTTGCATTGCCTCTGTGAGGCCCAGTGCTTGAATAGTGCTTTTTACATGACAGGTATCGGCCACATTGCCTCTGTGAGGCTCAAATAATAATTTTAATAATATGCCTTAATAATTCTTCCTACTAGAAGCACAAGACCTCAAATTTGGGGAAAGGGGTTAAGTCGATTACATTGACCTGAAAGGATGAAAGGCAAAGTCGACCTCGGTACAATTTGAACTGAGAATGTAGCAACAGGTGAAACGCTGCTAAGTATTTTGCCCGGTGTGCTAACAATTCTGCCAGCTTGCCAACTTAATAATAATAATAATAATAATGATTTCAAATTTTGTCACAAGGACAGCAGTTTTGAGGGTGGGGCTAAGTCGATTACATTAACCCCTGTATTCAGCTGGTTCTTATTTTATCAACCCCAAAAGGCTGATAGGCAAATTCGACCTGGTGGAATTCAGAACATAGTGACAGGCGAAATACTGCTAAACATTTCATCCAGCACGCTAACAGTTCAGCCAACTCACCACCTTAATAATAATAATAATAATAATAATAATAATAATAATAATAATAATATAAATGCTATCATAATAATGAATTGATTCTATTTTGGTACTGTATATCTGGTTAGTTATTTTGGTTTTCTTTGTTTCTCCGTTGATCAAACCTTTACAATGTGTTTCCATTCTGATCTTTGGACAAATTCTCGTCAGACCAGTGAAGACTCGTTAAAGTTGCCATTAAAATTTACATCTTTGTTAATGTTGATGCATTCTAAATACATAATGAAAAAATATGTTTTGAGTGTGTTGCATTATGAATACACATATGCATATGAGTGTACGAGAGTATGCATGCATATATATATATATATATATATACACACATATATATATATATATGTATTTATGTGTGTGCATGGATGTGTGTGTGTGTTTATATGTATACATGCACACACACATATTTATATATATCATATACATATGCACTGGCAACCACTTATAACCACAGCTAATGTTATTGACCAATTATTAGAAATGAAAAGACTTCATTTCAAAATGATTACAATAAACGGCTTCCACTGTGTGTGTGTGTGTGTGTGTGTGTAGTTATGTATGCAATGTAAATATGTATGTATTGCTGGCCAAGAAACAGGCTCTCTCATTCATGTGTGTGTGTGTTTGTATACAACATAGACTTATGTACATACATACATATAATCTTGAAGCTGTAAAAATGGCTCAATAGTTTACTTGTGGAACTAGATCTTCATGTGGAAGCATTTAAAGAGAGGAGGAGATGCAGGTACACATGGTAGAGGAGGACCCATCTGTAGGTGATGATGGCATCAGAATAAATTTCTGTGGTTAGTATAAATAATATTTCAAAGTATGAACATGTCTTCAGATAGTTACTGCATTTCTTAAGTTGCATTTCTCTCTTTCTCTCTCTCTCTCTCTCTCTCTCTCTCTCTCTCTCTCTCTCTCTCTCTCTCTCTCTCTCTCTCTCTCTCTCTCTCTCTCTCTCCTCTCTCTCTCTCTCTCTCTCTCTCACACACACACACACACACACACACACACACACACACACACACACACACACTTTATCTGCTGCACCTTGAGCAATGTATATATGTATAGGTATATATATATATGTATATATATATGTATGTATATATTTGTGTATGTATATATGTCTCTCTCTATATATATATATGTGTGTGTGTATGTATGTATATATGTATGTATGTATGTACGTATGTATATATATATGTGTGTATATATGTAGTATATAGGTATGTATATATATATTTATGTATGTATATTTTTACAAATTTGGGATTTTACCAATAGAACCACAACTCTTAATGCAGAATAACCTTATTGTATGAAATATGCATAAAAATTTTTATTCAATAAAATAATGCAAGCATGTAAAATACCTACTATAAAATACAATAAAATTATTTAAAAAAATATAACTTACCTGTTGAGAGTTTTCTTAGGTTTAGCATTTTCTGTATATATCAGTATTGTAATTTTAGGTGTTTAATTTTTTTAAATTTAAAAAAACTTTTAAAAATATATTTGTAATTTATATATTTTTATTACATTTTTATTCATATTTGAATAAAATTTGATGTTTAAAAACTAGTTTCATAGACACTTCTTTCAACGTTCCTATTTTGTTTTTCACACATTAACTCATGTAGGTTGAACCATGTAAAATGTTAGAGAAAGAAACCTAGATGTTTCTTGCACTACATACCAATACATACATCTAAAGCAAAATATTTTCAGAGGTCCTTAAAATATTATTGTGAATCCCCAATTTACTATTTTTTTGCATAGACTCCCAAAAATTTTATATGGACCCTGATTGAGAACCACTGGTCAAAGAGAAGGAAATTCCCAAAATAACACCCACCTCATTGCAAAGCCAAGATCTTGCTCTCATTTGTTTCTTTGGCTTTGAAAGTTAGAGTTGTATAAGCTGTTATTGATTTTAAATTTCAGCATAGGTGTAGCTGAAAGCCATTGTCTTTATATATGTATAGTATATATATTGGGTTGGTAACTACATTCCCACCGCTTTTTTAAATTTAAATTTTTAAAAGGTTTAATAAAAAATAACAACTAATTAATCAATAATGTATTCACCCTTGTTGTTTACAACTTCTTCCCAATGTTCAACAAGATTTTCAATACCTTGTTGGTAGAAATCACCCGATTTCGACTCAAAAAATTGATCCAACTAAGCTCTCAATTCTGCATCAGTATTGAACGAAACTCCGCGCATAGGATTTGAAAGAGATTGAAAGAAGTGGAAATCTGTTGGTGCCAAATCAGGAAAGTATGGCGGGTGTGGCAGCACTTCCCAGCCATGCGTTTGAATGGCTTCCTTGGTCATATTAGCGGTATGAGGGCGGGCGTTGTCGTGCAACAGAAGAACTCCATACTGCTGATTAGGTCTTTTCTCTTGAATAGCCGTGTTGAGTTGTTCCATGATCCATACTTCTGAACCTTTCTCATCAAGTGAAGATACTTCTCTGTAGCAGTGTGGAAGCATTCCATTTTCTCTGCCAGTTCCCTTGTCATTTGATGAAAATTTTCGCACAAAAGTTGGTTTAATTGCTCTTCATCGAACTCAACTGGACGGCCAGAACAAGGTGCATCTATGAGGTTAAAATTTCCACTTTTGAACTTGGCATACCAATCACGAGCAGTCCTTTCAGCTATGGCATCCTCTCCATACACAGCACAAATGTCATGAGCAGCTTTTGCGGCTTTAGAACCTTGATTAAGAGCAAAAGGAAGGTGTCGAAAATGCTTGTTTTTCTTAACATGACATTCCTTTTTAAGAATTAAAATTAGCTAGAAAGAAAACAAAATAGATTCCAAAATTTAAAAACGCAATAAATTCCAAAATTTTAAAAAATGGCGGGAAATTAGTTTCCAACCCAATGTATATATATATATATTAAAGATTGTGGTTCAATTCCCAAACCAGGTGGCATATTGTGTTGTTGAGTAAAACACTTCATTTCATGTTGCTCCAGTCCCTTTTCAATCGTAGGTGAATGTTGGCCTGCTCACTGAGCCAGTAGGGTGGCCTCATTCACTGGCTAAAACAGTGCATAGCACATTGTGTCCAATGTCGTGTAACATCTGATAGTTTGTTCAGTCATGTGTTCACATGATATATATGTGCATGTGCACACACACAATACATGTTTATACAGAGAGAGAAGTGAGATGTATGTTATGCGTGTGTATACATATATGAGGGTTAGCTGAAAAATTCACAGTCTGACCAAGAAACTCTCATGGAATGTCACCAAATGATGTCTATTTTTCAACATAGTTCCCCTTGTGGTCCACACATTTCTTCCAGCAGTGTTACAGTGCTTGGATGCATTGGTGAAGAAGCTTTCATTCTATTGGTCAAAAAATTCATCAACAGCAGATATGACCTCATCACTGGAATATTGGTTACCACCCAAGTGCCTTTTCATGTTGAAGAACAGATGATAGTTAGATGGGGCCAAACCAGGAGAATAGGGAAGGTGCTAAAGTCACAGATACACACAGCCACCATCAAAACCAAGCCCTAGTGTGCTGGAGCATTTTCCTGATGAAACAAGGCACGTTTCATCTGTTCTCCTGAGCATTTGGTCTTGATAACCCTTGGTAACCACCTCAACAAGTTGGCATAGTACTTTTTGTTGATAGTGTAGCCCTTTTGAAGATAGTCAATAAACACAATACCTTTTATATCCCATAAAACTGAGGCCATCACCTTCCTTGCAGAAGGGGTGTTTCCATTGCATGAATTGCCTGTGTCTCTGGCTCAAAGTTATGAATCTAACACTTAGCCTGGTTAAGGAAACCTTCAAGGAAACCAGCTGGATCTGCCTGAAATAATGTCAGATTTTCTTATGATGTGATCAGCCTGGTATGCTTTGATCTGGTATCAGGTCTGGCATCCAATGAGCAGAAACCTTCATCATGCCAAGTTTATTGTGTAGAAAAGTCTCAACTCTCTTACAGGATATGTTAATAGCATTGGCTATTTGATTTATAGTCAGTTGCCTGTCATCCGTCACCATGTGGTGAACACGATCAATGTTTTCCTTGGTGGTGGCAGCTGCAGAACATCCAGACCTTGGGTCCTCTTCAACACTCTCCCTTTCCCTCCTAAATTCAGCTGCCCACTTTTGCATTATTGATAAAACGGGAGCATCGTCCCCTAATGTAGCAACTATGTCAGCATGAATGTCATTGGGGACTAAACTCTTTTCCTGCAGGTATTGGATAACATCACGGTGCCAAATTTTGTCCATTTTCAAGAGAATTTGCCACTAGTCACTTTTGAAATGTTCTTTGAACAGTCAGATGTCAGTTTAGCTGGAAAGAAACAATGCTGTTATTAATAAGAATATTTGAAATTAATGCAAACAAGATTTCACAGCTCTAGTATCACTCTTTCATAGTCGGCCTATGAACTTTACACCTTCTCATATATGTATAGTCACTTAGCTGTACCTCCTTTTGAGTTTGTTTATATATCAGTTAATCTTAAAGGCTACCAAAAACCATTTCATTCACTAACCTTTTCATTGGAATTCACATTACAATAAATTCTCTCTCTCTCTCTCTCCATATATATATATATATATAATATATATATATATATATATATATATATATAAAATCTCTTCTCCTATTCCTCTCCCCCTTTTCCTCTATCCCCCTCTTCCTCTACCCCTCTCTTTCTCTTCACCATTCTTTACATTGTATTTTGCTGCTCTCAATCCTATCTACACAACTGTGTTGTTTACATGTATAATATGTATGAATACATTTGAGTATAGGTATTTGTGTATACTTCTACCTGTATTTGCATGTGCGATTTGTTTGAACATATGTATTATGAATGATATATCAAAACATACATAGGTACATTTGGGGATGAGTGCTTTTTAGTGCTAATCACTAATTTAATTTAATTTTAAATAATAATTACCTTTGAAGGTTTCTATTCCCATGCTAACCACCTGACAAGATCAGTATTTAAATATCGATCTTATCCTTATTTATATAAATTTATATATCTATATATTTATTTCGTTGTTATATTCACTGGTTGTGTGTATACGTTCATATATATGTATGTATACATTCACCCATGTAAGTATATCATATGTTGTATATATATATATATATATATATATATATATATATTTGTATTTATGTGCTATCTGAGTATATTCCACTGATGAAGGCAGACCATTTCTTATGCAGAGCCAGAAATCCGGGATCTGGAATTAGCCATTAATTTTTTGCTAGTTTATTTTGTCTCTTTGTCTTCTCTCTTGGTGCTGTATGAACATTTAATGTGGTTTTAGAGTCAAGTTTTGACTGCTATTTCCAGCATGGCGGTATCTCTTAAATACCCTAAATTATAATTTTAAATAATTATTATTTTTGAAGGTTTTTATTCCCATGCTGGCCACCTGATAAGATTGGTATTTAAATATCGATCTTATCCTTATATATATATATATATATATATATATAGACTGTATGCAATGTCTTACCTGCTTGAGCAAATGCTCCTAATAGAAAAATTCAACAGAACCATTTAACAACTTAGTCAGACTATAAACTGAAGAAGATAAAACCTGTGGATGAGAGAAATTTGGAATTTTTATTGTTCTACAGATATATTCCTCATTCATCAATGAATGCAGTGCCATCTGTTCTACTCTTCAATCACCCCTTGTTTTTTATTTTATACAATTTTTCTCAAACAAGGCTTGATCGCTGTAGCATAACGAAGCAGTCCCAACCATTTATGTACTACAGACTGGTTTTACACTACATACTTACATACACACACACACACCACACACACACACATACACACAGGACATGGTTTTAACTGACTGGTTATAAGTCAGTTTGAGTCTAAGTCCACCTGTAGGCCTATATAGCTTTGTTTTCTATTTTTACATTCTTAAGATACATTCTCAGGTAAGTCACACACAGCATTCCGTATTATACTATTACACTGGTGTTAGTCTCAAGCTGTCGGCTTATAAACAATTATGAGGTTGCCTCAATGTCTCTGCGGCAGAATATTCATCCAGCAGTTGGGATAACCACAGTGGTGATTGATAACCAAAGCTAGGGGAAGCATTTGTTAGCTGATATCCGTAGACGGGTTAATTTCTAAGAAATTAAACCCATTAGATTTCAACTGAGCTATTTATTATTGCTGCTGGGAGCTGGCGCGCCAAAAGTCATAAAGTCAATTGGTTGTAAGTCAATGACGACCTGTATATATATATTCGTGTGGCATTGTCCGTTTTTCTGTCCTTGTTTCGTATACATTCGATCCTTTTTCCAAGAAATCTAATGCTGATAGCTTAGTTTTTCCTTGGGGCTGGCCGGATCGGAGCGATCTCAAGATTAATCAGCTGAAATTGTGAGGATGATCCGGTTCTTGACTGAAGATTAGAGGCTTCGAATGACCCGTCCGTTTTTTGTATCGTCTATTTGAATGTTTTGCGTTCTTGTCCCATTTTGTATTTTTATATATATTTTTTATACATACATATATTCCCTCTCACTCCTCCTCATCTCCCTCACGGCTGAGCCGACCTTACTTCCTTTTCACTCCAGCCTGCTACAAGTCAAGATGACTTATTCCTGCGCTCTGAATTTTTTTTCCTTGTCTAGGCTAAAAAAGGCCCTCAATGTTTGTTTTTTTTGTCCTGTTTTTATTCTTTATGTGTACTGTATTTTTTTATATTTGTATTTTTATTTTGTATTCGTATTTTTATTTGTATTGCTTTTACGTCCTGTTCTTGTCACATTTTTTTCTTTCCTTGTTTTTACCCCTTTGCAAGGGAATTTTATTTAATTCCCTCACAGGAAGGACCGGTCCGACGAGCGTGTCCTGTCCTTACCTTCGAAACACACATGGAGTCGAACCGGGGACAGCTGATGAAGGGGAGTGTTCCTTGTG
This sequence comes from Octopus sinensis, assembly GCF_006345805.1. NCBI lineage: Eukaryota > Metazoa > Mollusca > Cephalopoda > Octopoda > Octopodidae > Octopus > Octopus sinensis. The sequence goes on from NC_043001.1 coordinate 76,901,796, forward strand.
TTGTTTGTCCTGTGTTCTGTTTTTTCGTTGTTAAAAAAAGTCCGTTCCCTTGTTTTTATGTTTTCGTTTCTCGTTGACTTCTACGTCTATTTGTGGTGTCCTGTACTCACATATATATATATTTATATATGCATGTATATCTACATGTAGATGTAGGTACGTACATATATGTATGTATGCATATATTTTATTTATTACATTATTGTATGACTGAGCGACCTCGCGTTGTTTCGTTTCATTTCTTTCCTTTCTCCCAGTATGCTTTTATATATATATATATATATATATATAATAGGTACATATACAATGGGATTCTTTCAGTTTCTGTCTACCATATTTGCTCACTAAGGCTTTGGTTAGTCCAGTGCTATAGTAGAAGACATTTGCCCAAGGTAGCATGAGGCAGGTTTGAATCCAAGACCACACAGTTGAGAAGCAAGCTTCTTAACAACACACCCTCACCTGTGCTTTTCTGCAAGAAGTCTTTATAATAAGGCAAAAGCTTGGGCATGAATCCAGGTTACAGAATCAATTGACTGACAGAGATAGTCAATGAGGATAATAAGGGAGTTACAAGAAATTGAACTCGGCTAACAAGAATATCATCTGAACATCTCAAATATAACTGCTGTATGTCTGTCTCCAAGAGTAAACAAATTCTTTTGTTTCAGTCATTTGACTGTGGCCTTGCTGGAGCACCACCTTTAGTCGAGCAAATTGACCCCGGGACTTATTTTTTGTAAGCCAAGTACTTATTCTATCAGTTTCTTTTGCCAAACCACCAAGTTACGGGGATGTAAACACACCACTATTGGTTGTCAAGTGACGTTGGGAAGACAGACACAGACACACAAACACACACACACACATATGACGGGCTTCCTTCAGTTTCCGTCTACCAAATCCACTCACAAGGCGTTGGTCGGCCCAAAGCTATAGCAGAAGACACTTGCCCAAGGTGCCATGCAGTGGGACTGAACCTGGCACCATGTGGTTGGTAAGCAAGCTACTTACCACACAGCCACTCCTGCGCTTATGTTTACCAGCAAATAGAATCACCATCATCATCATCATCACCACTACCACCACCATCATCAGTTTGTAGCTATTTTACCATGCTTGCATAGTACAAACGGAATTTGTTGAAACAGGCTTTTTCAGCATCTGGGTTGTGTAGCCTTTTCTTGTCGCCTTGTTTCCAAGCAAGGTAATATTTTCCCTCACGGCCAGAACATGATTTTCATAAAAGACTGGAAATGAATGACATTGCTTATATGACAGTGGTTGTTTATAGTGATTACATGTCAAGAGTACTTGCAAACATGTGCACACAGCTGGAATTTTCAGAAAAAGAAACCAAACCAACTGGCTTGCACATTACCAATACAATCTGTAAGTGGAACAGTAAAACTATGCTAGGCTTTTCTCAAGTTTAAAATGTGACATTGTTTTCATTATCCACATTCCAATGACGGAGCTTTGTATTTTTGTTAAAAACCAGCTAAAAAATAGAAAAGAACAATTATCTCTCTCTCTCTTTCTATATATATATATATATATATATATATATATATATATATACATATATATATATATATATATATATATGACCATGCGCATATCGTTGGCGATTTTCTTTCTCCATCTTTCCTTCCTTGGACCTTTCCTTTTTTTATGTTTCTGATGGAGAGCTCTGCTTGAAACGTTAAATCCTTCTTTCTTTCCTTTCCTGCGCATCTGATAACACTATACTTGTCCCACATGCTTGCGTTGTTGTGTTTTCTCTTTGTTCATGTTTGGATTAACTATATATATATATATATATATATACACACATGCACACACACAGACATATTATGATGGACTTCTTTCAGTCCGCCAAATCCACTCAAAAGGCTTTGGTTGGCCCAGAACTATAAAGTACTTCACAGTGGGACTGAACTCAGAACCATTTGGTTGGGAAGCAACACCTGTGCCTCTTAGTATAAATACAGCATAAAAAATAAAATAGGGAAAATATAAATTATATTTCATTGCCTAATATTCATGATTCACATATTACTATATAATATCGCCTGATTTGATAGTCACATGATGAGTACTATTTGACAGGGTCACCAATTTGATGAAGGGTTCTTTGGTTATGATACTTGTAGATTCTGTGGGTAAAGGATCCTCTTTCAACTTTGGTTTTGCTTGGATAAACTCTTTACAGTGATACACAATTAGTATACTTGAGTTAGCACATTACCTGACACATTGTCAGTGTATGTGCATACACACACACACACACATACATCATCATCATCATCATCGTCGTTTAACGTCCGTTCTCCATGCTAGCATGGGTTGGACGGTTCGACCGGGGTTCTGGGAAGCCAGAAGGCTGCACCAGGCTCCAGTCTAATTTGGCAATGTTTCTACAGCTGGATGCCCTTCCTAACGCCAACCACTCCGTGAGTGTAGTGGGTGCTTTTTACGTGCCACCTGCACAGGTGCCAGGCGGGGCTGGCAACGGCCACGGTCAGATTATATATATATATATATATATATATATATATATAATATATATATATATACACACACACACACACACGTGTATATATATATATATATATATATATATACACCACACACACACACACACACAATATATATATATACACACACACACCACACACATATATATATATATACACACACACACACACACACACATACATATATATATATATATATATATAATATATATATATATATATATATACACACACACACACACATATATGTATGTATGTAAGTATATGCATGCATACATGGTTGTGAGTATATGTGTGTAACTGTGTTTGTATCTGAGATGGGATGCAGGGAGAGAGATGAAGAAAAGTGAGAGTGGAATTTGGGAATATGGGAGGTAGCAGTTGTGAGCATACTGCAGCACAGAAAGAGATAAGAGTGAGGAATCAGAGAGATGTGGCAACGAAAGAAGAGAAAGATAAAATGTATGAAGTAAATTGGTGGCGGCGAGGAAGAATTAAAAACGATCTGCTGCTGTTTGTTGAAGTGTCTTGGTGCTCACTGTTCTATTATGGTTGCAGCAGTAGTAACAACTCGGCATTTTGTTGTGAAACTATTGGAGTGGAAGTGAAGGCTTTCTTCAAGTGAAGGATGTGTGTGTTGGCAGCAGATTTGGATTGAGTGGAGTATAGTGAGTGAGCGAGTGAGTGAGAGTGAATGGTAGAGAATGAGTGAGAGAATGTAAGTGGTTGAGTGAGGAAGAAATACAAAGATAAGGCAAAGAATGTGAGTAGAAGAGAGAGAAACAGTGAGGAAGAAAGGAGAAATACAAAAGTAGAGAGAGGGGAAAGGAGAGAAGTAATGTGAGTAGGAGAGAGAGAGAAATACAAAGAGAATGAGAGAGAAGTAATGTGAGTTGTAGAGAGAGGGAGAGAGAGAATGAAATAGAAAGGCAAAGAGAGGAAGGAAGAGAGAATGTGAGAGTGGTAGAGATGGTGGAGTGAGATTGTGAGAGAATGAGAGAGAAACAGACGTTGAGTGAAAGTGAAAGTATGAGAGAGAAATAGGTAAGGTGACAAAAAGGAAGAGAGAGAGAGAAAGAAGATCAAATAATGTGTGATGAAGATGAGATGGAAGAGAAATTGGTACATAGAAGAATTGAAAGGGGAGAAGGAGAAATATATATATCTGTATGAGAGAGAGAGAGAGAGAGAGTTGGTCTGATAAATGAACAGAAATGCAGAGAGGAAGGAGAAGTTGACAGAGTAACACAGAGAGGAGAGAGAAAGAGTGAGACAGAGAGAGAGAGAGAGAGAGAGAGAGAGACCAGGAGAAATAAAACATGAAATTTAGAGTAAAAGATTGATAGAGAGAGTGAGATAGAGAAAGATGGTCTAATAAATAAATAGAAAGAATTAAAGAGAGGAAGAACTATACAGAGAGAGAGAGAAAGAAAATTGAGAGGGAGATAGAGAAGTAAGTGAGAGAGTGAAAGATAAAGGCTCAGTGAGAATGAGGGAAAGAAGGGATTATTGTAACCCTTTAGCATTTAAACCAGCTGTCTGGCTCATCTATTTGTTTTATGTTTGAACTAACCAGATCCAGCCTCTCACACTTATCCTACAATGTCATTCTAAAAATCAACAATCGCATTATCAAAATCTTGAAGTTAGGAGATAATGCATGATTAAATTGAAAGAATGCGATTAATTCGAAAGAATATGCATTACATTTGACAGAGCAATCTCAATGCTCAAGGGTTAAACATAGAGATTAAGAGAAGTAAGAGAGTGGTGAGGGTGAGGAGGAAGAGCAGAGTTGGAGAAGGGAGGGAAAGATTGAAAGAAGAAGAAGAGGGAATGAGACACGAAAAGGGAGAGTTGAAGAGGAAAAGTAAGAGTAGCCATATGGAAGAGGAAGACAGAAGAGAGTCAAAAGTAGCAGGAAGAGCTGAGAGATGGAGGGAGAGGAGGAAAGAAATAGTGAAAGAGTGAGGAATAAAAGAGGAAGATGAAAAGAGGAGAAGATAGAAAGACTATTGAAATTAAAAGTAATAGAATAAGAGGAGAGAAGAAAAAGAGTTGGAACAAGAGAGAGAGAAAGGAGTGGTGAAAGCCAAAGATGAAGAAACATCACAGAAGGAAGAAGAGGAAGAGGAAGGGGAGTGAACTACCTTTGAATAACAAATATGGTTGCAGGCATTGCTTTATGGTAAGACGTTTGCTTCCCAACCACATGGTTCTGGGTTCAGTCCCAATGCATGGCAATTCAGGGAAGTGTTTTCTACTATAGCCTTGAGCCAACCAAAGCCTTGTGAGTGGATTTGGTAGATGGAAGCTGAAAGAAGCTGGTCGTACATTTATATGTATGTTTCTATGTGTCTGTGTATTTGTCCCCCCCCCCTCACTGCTTGATAACAAGTGTTGGTTTGTTTATGTCTCAGTAACTTAACAGTTCAGCAGAAAAAGACCGATAGAATAAGTACCAGGCTTAAAAAAAAATATTAGTATTGGGGTTGTTTGTTTGACTTGAACCCTTCAAGGTGGTGCCCCAGCATGGCTACAGTCCAATGACTGAAACAAGTAAAATGTAAGCCATACTGCAGTTGTTTATTTATTACTTACCCATGGCCACAGCCTTAGGGTTGAAACATGTAAAAAAAAAAAAGTAAAAGAATCCTGCCATTCTTCCCCACTCATTTTCACACCTCTCCTCCCTTCTCCATCTCATGGATCAGTGGTCATCTATCACTACTCTCTGTCCACCCTTCAATCCTGCTCAATCTTTAAAGTTGTCTACTTCCCATCCTATCTTCTCCACCACCAACCTACCTGTACGCCTAGTTCCACTTGAGACACACCCACTACTCACCTCTTATCTTGAGGAGATACTTGGACTCACAGCTCCTACTTAATCATCCTCACTCATTCTCTCTCTCTCTCTCTTTCTCCCAAAGGTGAGTAACCATGTAGTTCCTCTGCAGGAACCTGATTGTCCCTCCTTCCTTCCCTCCATGCTTAAATGCTAATGCCATTGCCCCACTCCTCTCATAAATGTTACACCCTGCCTCCTAATTGAGTTTTGTAGTCTCACAAGCTGCTTGATAAACTCACTAGTGGTGATGGCATGAAAAAAGCCACACACACCATAAAATGTTTGGCATTAGGAAGGCCATCCAGCTGTAGAGACTATGCCAAAACACACTGGAACATGATGAGGTCTTTGGACCCATTGAATCTTGTCAAACCATCCAACTGATGGCAGCACAGAATGCCAACATTAAATGATGGTGATGTTCTAAATATTGATGCTATGAATTGAACAATATCAAACTGAGGAGGCAACAGCCATATAAGTATAAAAATTAAGGTAGTTGGGCCTCACTATATTTACTATATGTATGGCATTAATTAATTACCAAAGAATAATGCAGAAAAAAATCTCAATGGAATTTGAACTCAGAACATGAAGCCAGAAGAATTGCTGCTGAACATTTTGTCCTGCAAGTCTACTAGCTCAGCACCATAATAATAATAATAATAATAATAATAATAACAATAATAATAATAATAATTATTATTATTATTAATTATTAATAATAATTAATTGAGAGTGAGATAGGTAGAGAAGGAAGTGGGAGTGTGAAAGATAAAGGTTCAGTTTTATTATTATTATTATACATACATACATAATAATAATAATAATAAGTAGGTGTAAACACATGAACAAAATAAAAATAAACAAAAACAAGTTACACAAACATATATAAACAGGAGATACAAATATTATAGGCACTCCCCCCCCCCCACACACACACACACTAACTAAACTCTGGCTGAAATAAGATTAAAATTAATGTAAAAAATAACGCTGAAGCAAAGTAACACCAGATATATAGTGTGTGTTTTTATTGGCTAAACTGGCAAAATGACCATTCCTAAATACAACAATATCTGTTTCAACACACGATTTCTCATCAAAAATCTTGCAAAACAAATATATAAACGTAAGAATTTTAATCCTTTAGCATTTAAACCAGCTATGTCTGGCTCAAATATTCTATTTGTTTTATGTTTGAGCTAGCCAGATCCAGCCTCTCACACTTATCCTACAATGTCATTCTAAACATAAATGTTACACCCTGCCTCCTAACTGGGTTTTGTAGTCTCACAAGCTGCTTGGTAACCTCACTAGTGGTGATGACATGAAAGAAAGCATTCAAACACACCATAAAGCGTTTGGCATTAGGAAGGACATCCAGCTGTTGAAGGCTGGATATAGTAACCTTTAGGAGCGACAAACAAGAGTGCCTCAAAATTTATGCGGCAGTGCCCGGAGATCAACATATCATCATGAAAGAAAAAGGGTTGATAAATATGGAGACCTGAGAATTGAGATTGCTAAGATGTGGCTGCTATGAGAGTCAAACATAAAGGTTATCCTATTGTTATCGGAGCATTAGATTCTCTGAGGTCCTTGTTGTGACTTGACAAACAGTACAAACCCCTGGTAGGCACAATATCTTCAATCAACAACCTCATGGTATTGTATACTGTGTGATGTCTATAATAATAATAGTAATGGTTTCAAGTTTTACTGCAAGGGTAGTAATTTTAGGGGAGGGGATGAATCGATTACATCGACCCCAGTGTTCAACTGGTACCTTTTTTTATCGAACCCCGAAAGGATGAAAGGTAAAGTCGACCTTGGTGGAATTTGAACTCAGTGCAAAGACTGACAAAATGCCACTAAGCATTTCTCTTGGCGTGCTAATGATTCTGCCAGCTCACTACCTTAATAATAATAATAATAATAATTATGATGATGATAATCCTTTCTACTATAGGCAGAACGCCTAAAATTTGAGGGAGGGTGATAAGACAATTACATTGATCCCCTAGTACACAACTGGTACTTATTTTACTGACCCCAAAATGACAAAAGCTAAATCAACTTTGGCAGAATTTCAATGTAAGGACAGACAAAATGCCACAAAGCATTTTGCCCAGTGTGCTAAGAATTCTGCCAGACTGCTGCCTTAATAATAATAATGATGATAATAATAATAATAATAATAATAATAATAATAATAATCCTTTCTACTAAAGGCACAAGACCTGAAATTTTTGGGTAGGGAGCCAGTCAATTACATGAACCCCAGTTCTCAACTGGTGCTTATTTTATCGACCCCGAAATTTGAACTCAGAATGTGAAGATGGACGAAATGCCGCTAAACATTTTGTCCAGCATGCTAACAATTCTTCTAGCTCACCACCTTATGTAATAATAATAATAATAATGGAGCTGGTCATAAGAAGTATATTTAATGGTTGGACTTCAATAACGAGGTGAATATGGTTCATTAAATGTTCTTCAGAATATCTAATGTCTCCTGTTTCATTGATATTGTATTTTTTTTCTTTTTTCTTTTTTTTTTATGGTCTTTCTTTTTTGGTTCTTTTCTGCTTCAGAAACTGATTTTTTTTTTTCTTTTTCCTTCCTTCATACCAAAACATTAACGTTTGACTTAAAAACTTGCACAATCTATTCCATATTAAATTGTAATAAGTCTACTTGAAGGCCTTATTCATCTTTTAATATATATTTTGTTTTTCAAAGAGGTTTATATTGCCTGTGTTTTGTGGTTCTTTAAATTGTGAAGAACTTTTAGAGATATGTCAAACCAAAAGCTTGAATTTATTTCATAGAAAAACCAAAAATGAATTCCGTTGATTATATATTCTTATTATTTTGAAGAAGAATTATAAATCAGATTAAATTTATTGATTTATTTTTCCAAAATATTCTTCAATATTTAGTTCATTTTCTTTACAGTCTCTTTTCTTTTCTTTTTTGTCAAGAAGATTGTGTGCACTGGTGAAAAAAAAATTATGCATAAAAAAATACATACATAAACAAGTATTTGCATGTGTGTATGTATGTGTGTGTCTAAATACACACATGCATAAACAAATGAATATTTGCATGTGTATATGTGTATTTGTGTGTGCAAATATGTAAAGGAATATTTGCATGTGTGTGTGTGTATAAATACATAAGTGAATGAATATTTGCATGTGTGTATGTATGTGCCTATCTATGTATGCATGTATATGTGTGCATGAATTTTTATGTGTAAATATATACAAACAGATACACATATACATGCAGTTATGCATAGTCATGCATATAGATACACACAGTTGCACAAATACATACACACAGTTGTTACACTGATATCCACAGTTTCTCAGATACACAGCAAATACACGGTTACACTCCTAAATAGATATACGCATAGTTACAGAATCACATGCATTACAGATACATATATGCACAATTATGCAAATACATTTATACACACAGTTACTCAGTTACTCAAAAACAGTTTCACACACAGATACACATACACACACAATGACACATATATAAACACATACAGCTACACATACATATGCACATTTACACGCAGATAAACAGCTCTAATTGTTGCCATTCAAATCCTCCAAGAGAATTATAGGAAATGCATTAGAAAACTACAATGTGTATATAATGGGTGTGTATATTGTGTGTGTGTGTGTGCAGATTCATATGTATGTATGACACATACATGTCTCTGTTGTATGTTTATGCCTTTTTATTTAGTTTATTTTGTCTTTGCACTAAAGAGATTATGGAGCCTCTGTGTTTCTACATATTTAGTACATAAATACCTATACTTACACACACACACACAGATACACACAGACATGCATGCACACACACACACACACACAATGCTAGTGCTTGTGGGTGTGTGTATGTGCGCATGCATTCACAATTGTTTAGACTGATTATATGTACAAAGATACAAGATATATAAGATATATTTCTTATATAAGAAATATATGATATATTCCCTGTTATATGTAAACATTTCTCTATAAAATAAATTTTCTGTTTAAGATATAAGTATATATATATATGTATGTATATGCATATATGTATATGCATATATGTATGTATGTATATATGCATATATGTATGTATGTATATGCATATATGTATACATATATTTATGTATGTATATGCATATCATCATCATCATCATCATCGTTTAACGTCCGTTCTCCATGCTAGCATGGGTTGGACGGTTCGACCGGGGTTCTGGGAAGCCAGAAGGCTGCACCAGGCTCCAGTCTAATCTGGCAATGTTTCTACAGCTGGATGCCCATCCTAACGCCAACCACTCTGTGAGTGTAGTGGGTGCTTTTTACGTGCCACCTGCACACATATATGTATACATATATGTATGTATGTATTTATGTATGTATATGCATATATGTATACATATATGCATGTATGTGTATATATATATATATATATGCATGTTGTATGTATGTATGTATGTATTTATGTATGTATATGCATATATGTATACATATATGCATGTATGTGTATATATATATATATATATATATATATATGCATGTTGTGTATATATGTATATATGTGTATATATATGTGTATGCATGTATGTATATGTATGTAAATATATATGTATATGTATGTATGGTATGTGTATCTATGTGTATATATATGTGTATGTATGTTTGTATTTATATATTTAATTATGTATATGTATATATATATGTGTGTGTATATGTGTATATACACAATCACTAATATTTCTTTATAATATTTATTTCCTATTTTTCCAGACTCTTGCACTTGACGTCCCTCAACACACATTTGGATTTTAACATTTTTTTTTTTTGGCCAAATAAGCGATGCCTGAAGATGTCATTGAATTGTTCTAGAATCTTCATCAAAATGTTGATCCTGTCTCTTCTCTTGCCAGTTTTGGTTTTCTCAGGTGAGACAACAAAATTCATTAATATCTATTTCTAACTTCCGCTTCTGAATAATTTGGTTCACATTGCGAATTATATGGTTGTATTGTATAAGTGCTTGCATGTGTGTGTGTGTGTGTGTGTGTGTGTGTGTGTGTATAATCAGTCATCCACATGTGCAGGCATGTCCTTTGCTGGTGCCATGTAAAATGCGCTCGTGCTGATGCTGTGTAAATGCACCTATACCAGTGGCACATAGAAAGCGCCTGGTACACTCTGTTGAGTGGGGGAGTCTGGACATCTTCCCGGTTGACCAACTCCTGTCAAGCTGTCCAATACATGCCAACATGGGTTGGATGAATGTTAAATGACGATGATTGTGATATATATATATAAAGTTAATCCAAACATGAAAACACAAAGAGAAAACACAACAACGCGAGGACGTGGAACAAATATAGTATTATTGGATGCTCAGGAAGGAAGGGAAGAAGGAGGGTTTAACGTTTCGAGCGGAGCTCTTCGTCGGAAACATAGGAGAAGGAAAGATCCAGAGAAGGGAATACAGAGGGAAAAAAAAATCTCCAATGGTACACACGCGGTCACATTTTGAGAGCAGTTGTATACTCTGAACTTAACATGACAGTCCCATAGAGGGAATTACACCACTGCTATTTAGCCCTAGGAAGCATCAACACTTCTTGTTGTCGGCCTTGACACATTTCCTATGTCCTTATGTTTACAAAGGGGAGACAAGCACCCCCAACAGCTAGGCCTGCATCCAGAGACATGACATGTTTCTGATCTTGCTCGTCATCAATCTGGAACGTAAAAAGCACCAACTGATTGTGGCTGTTGCCAGCCTCCCCTGGCACCTGTGTCGGTGGCATGTAAAAAGCATCCACTACACTCATGGAGTAGTTGGCATTAGTAAGGGCATCCAGCTGTAGAAACACTGCCTGATCAGACTGGAGCCTGGTGCAACTTCCTGGCTTCCCAAACCCCGGTCAAACCGGCCGACCCATGCTAGCATGGAAAACGGACGTTAAACGATGATGATGATGATATCATTATCATCATCATTATTGTCATTTATTGTCCATGCTGCATGCTGGCATCAGCTTGTTGGTTTGACCAGAGCTGGCAAGTTGGAGAGCTACACCAGACTCTAGTCTGATTTAGCATGGTTTCTATGGCTGGATGCCCTTCCTAATGCCAGCCACTTTATAGAGAGTTCTGGGTGCTCCTATGTGGTGCTGCATGGGCGGTTTTTACATGGAGCTGCATGGGTGCTTTTACATGGTATCATATAGGTGCTTTTATGTGGCACCACATGGGGTCTTTTCAGTTAACTATACCCTGTCACCTATTCCCTTTCTCTTGTTCCCTGCTATACTCACCTCCCTCCATTAGTGACTAATACTCTGCTGCTCTTTCCACTGTCACCCTATCATAACTATAAGTCTGTTCCTATCACCTTATTTTCTTTACCTCATCCCCCACCAAGCATCTCTCTTTCATTGTGCCTCAGTTATAGGGGCTAATTTAGTCCCTTAGCCTTGCAAGTTATGGTGGGAGAAGATCTTCACTAGTGTTGGTACCACAAATAAAACACTCAGTACTCTCTGTAAAGTAGCTGGTGTTAGGAAGGGCATATTGTCATAGAAACCCTGCCAAAGTAGGCACTGGAGCTTGACACAGTCCTGTCTTCTGAGTGGAGACACACAATTATTTTTTCTTTCAACAACTAGAAGCCACAAATATAACTCATATAAAAAAAAAACATCTTCTCAAACTTTTCTTAGCACAAGCCGCACACATCTGGAGTCCTATTTGTTCTCCTGAAGAAATCACATCTTCAACATAACTAGGACCACTTCTCAATGACTGGCCCTTCTTCTCATGAACGAAAGATTCTTCTTTTCCCAACAATTATTGATATTCTACAAAACCCTCACAATGGAGTATTGCTCCTGCATTTGAGACATAGCTGCTGCTGTATTCAGTTATCCTTGACCATATCCAAAAAATGGTCACTTGACTGATATGCCTACTGTGTCTTCTATGTGCTTGTTTTTGCTGCAACTATTATGGCCCCTGCTCTTCAAAACTGACATGTTCATGGTACTTCCACTCAGGTATTCCCAATCCACTCATCTCTCCTCTATCTGTCATCAGCCATGTTATTGTGTTGTCCAACTACCAGGCCAAACACTAGCCACTACATTTAATACTTTCCTCCTTGGTACATCCACCCTTTGTAACTACACCACCCCATGTTCATGTCTTTCCTCCAGGATATGTAGAATAAACGATTCTTTGGTTATTAAATATATAAAATTGTGTGTAAATATCAGAAAAAAAAATTTAATTATCATATATCGTATGAGAATAGACATATGAATGGTATAGATTATAGGTATTATAAACTTATGTAATTGTTAGTTTATAACACATAATACTCTTTTACTTGTCTCAGTCATTTAACTGCAGTCATGCTTGAGCACCACCTTTAGTTAAAATAAATCAACCCCAGGACTTAGTCTTTGTAAGCCTAGAACTTATTCTATCAGTCTCTTTTGTCAAACTTCTAAGTTACAGATATGTAAACACACCAACATTAGTTGTCAAGCGATGGTGGGGGGACAAACACACACACACACACACACACACACACACACATACATATGATGGGCTTCTTTCAGTTTTTGTCTACGAAATCCACTCACAAGGCTTTGGTTGGCCCAAGGCTGTAGCAGCAGGCACCTACCCAAGGTGCAATATGATGGGACTGAACCCAGAACCATGTGGTTGGGAAGCAAGCTTTTTACCATACAGCCACACTGGCACCTGTGTAACAAAATTATCCCATGTCTTCTTAGGTCTCTGTCTTCTATGAGTTTCATTCACTTTAAGAGATTAGCACTTTTTATGGAGCTGTTGGTATCCAACCACATCATATGACCAAACAAGTGCAGTTTTCTCTCTTGTGCACTCCGTCTAATTCCTCGTATGCCTAACTTCTCTCTCACTACACTAACATACTGTCATTACACATCCAGAAGAGCGTGCTAGCCTCATTCCTCTCTAGTATATCCTCTGCATTCAGGTTTTATGTCTCACTATCATGTAAAATCACTGTTTGTACACATGCATCATACAGTCTTCCTTTCACACAGAGAAGGAGACCTTTGATTGCTAGCAGAGGTAAACATTCTCTGAATTTTCTCCATATATATATATGTGTGTGTGTGTGTGTTGTGTATGTGTGGAGGCACAATAGTCCTGTGGTTAGGGCAGCAGACTCACAGCCATAGGATTGTGGTTTCAATTCCCAGACCGGGCGTTGCGAGTGTTTATAGAGCGAAAACACCTAACACTCTGCAAGGCTCCAGCAGGGGGTGGTGGCGATCCCTGCTGTACTCTTTCGCCACAACTTTCTCTCACTCTTTCTTCTGTAGGCCTGCTTGCTTAGCCAGCAGGGTGGCGTCATTTGAAGACTAAAACAATGCGAAGTGCATTGTGACCAGCGATGTGCAGCAACATCTGATAGCCTGGTCGGTCACGTGATATATATTTTTTTTTTTTTTTTGTACTTGTTTCAGTCATTTGACTGTGGCCATGCTGGAGCACCGCCTTTAGAGTGGTGAAAGAGTACAGCAGGGATCACCACCTCCTGCCGGAGCCTCGTGGAGCTTTTAGGTGTTTTTCGCTCAATAAACACACACAACGCCCGGTCTGGGAATCGAAACCGTGATCCTCCGACCGCAAGTCCGCTGCCCTAACCACTAGGTCATTGCGCCTCCACATGTTTATATATATATATATATAATATATATATATATATATATATGTACACATACAGACATACATATGTACATATACATACATACACACACACATGCACGTAGATTGAGAGCTAACTAGATATGTACTGTGAAGCACAACACAATGAAAGATCAGACTCAGTAGAGGGTTCCACTCTCCATTCCTATATCCAGTGCAGTATGAAGCAGGCATCAAACTTCAGGATAAACAAGTGTGCAGAATACAAGCCAAGCTACAGAATTAATAACAAAAGCATTGAACACCATACCTGTTTTCTGAATTATATCAAACATATACAGACATACACACACATATATATATGTGTATTTATATATATATATATATATAATTTTCCATGATACAACCCATATATAATAGCATACATATTTAGCACTGGTTACCAAAATAGTTAATAAGCAGTTTAAAAATGTATATGTTGGGGGTGTTTTCTTTACACATCTGACCTGAAGCTGTTACTAACTGAAACGGGGCCTACAATACACATTTGGTCTAGTCTTACTAACAACTTTGTACAGAGCTGCCTGACACCACCATATTAACACCAAACAATGATTCCTTAGTTTGGCATGAAGCCACGAATGTATGGAAGGAGAGACGGAGTCGATTAAACTAATTCCATTGCGTCACTTACCATATCGACCCCGAGAAAGTTGACCTCAGCAGAATTGAAAATCAAACAAAGCTGGTGGGGAGAAAAAAGAAAGGAAGAAAATATGTTTGCTATTTAGTCTGGTATTTTACTGTTTCTATCGCCTTTTTTTTCCTAGCTTTGAGACAATGTGAGAGCCTCAATGTGGTTGCTTTATCTGCTAGAAATGGCAACCAAATCTCCTAATCACATCCTGTCATTTTAAAAAAAAGGAGGAAGGACATCTTTATTAATATAGTCATGAATGCATTGTAATGTCTGTGTATAAGGTGGTAAGCTCGCTGAATTGTTAGCATACCAAACAAAATGCTTGACAGCATTTCAACTGTCTTTATGTTCTGAGTTCAAATTCTACCAAGGTCAACTTTACCTTTCATCCTTTCGGGATCAATAAATTAAGTACCAGTCAACTACTGGAGTCAACGTGATTGGCTATCCTCTCCCCCATAAATTTCGGGTCTTGTGCCTATAGTAGAAAGGATTATTATGTCTGTATATGAGGTGGTGAGCTGACAGAATCATTAGCACATTGAACTTGAGCAAAACGCTCAGTGGCATTTCATCTGTTTTTACGTTCTGAGTTCAAATTCCATCGAAGTTGACTTTGCCTTTCACTCTTTCGGTGTTAATAAAGTAAGTACCAGTTGAGTACTGGGGCTGATGTAATCAACTTACTCCTTTCCAAAAAATCGTTGGCCTTGCATTAAAATTTGAAATCATTGTTTTGTTTGTATATGAGACAGGATGGTCATGGCTGAAGCACCTTTGATCATAAGTTTATTTGATCACAAGCTGACCTGGGGCTAAACCACAACAAAAACCTAGAATATCCACAATCCTGAGCTTGTAGGTTTCACCAGATGCTCAGCACCCCACTGTCCCCTTCCTTACTTTATATATTATAAGTCTGCTCAAACTGAACTCTTTGGTGACAACCAGCACTACCACCATCATTACAAGAAGACTCTTCTGCTGGAAGTTATTTTCCAGTCTGAAATCATGAAGCATCTTGTCAGTTTAATATCTATTTCTCATTTCTTGACACCCAATGAAGAACAGAAAGCAGTAAGCTGGCAGAATTGTCAGTATAGCATTTCGTACTTAGTGGCACCACTTCCAGCTCTTTACTTTACATTCTGAGTTCAAATCTTACCAAGGTCAACTTTGCTTTCTGCTCCCTTCATGGTTGATAAAATAAAGTATCAGTCAAGTATTGCAATTGATGCAATCAGCTTTCCCCACTTCCCTCAAAATTACTATCCTTGAACCCTGCAACAAACCAAAAGTAGGGGTGTGGAGTAGCTGTGATCTTGATCACTTATGTGTCATGGAAGCCAAATAATGAGACCTAAGACCTGAGAAAGAGAAATAAATAAGAAGCATGGACTGCAAAACCCTTGTCTTCATATGCACTAACCAACATATCAGTCTGGGTTCTCCATATGTTTTGTGACCCTATGAATCTGTACCTGGAAAGTTTTGTTTTCCTTATGGTACAAGCCCAGATAAAGTTTATATTTTATATGTGCAAGTGTGGCTATATGGTTCATGCTTTCATTACCAACCTGGCTGAAACCAGCTCTGGCTCTGTTGTACAAATGTCTTGTTTTCTTAAGGTTTTAATTAAAATCTTCCACCAAACCTTAGTCATAATTTATGTTCCTAACAGTAGCTGAATGATAAATAAGTTATTTTACTAAATTCTTTGTTATATTTAAAGTAATTGAAAGAAACACAGAGCATCTCAAAATAAATACAGTAACAAAAGGGTTAAGGAGTTTGTTTCCCATCCACATAGTTGTGGCTCAAGTCTGAATGCATGGAACCTCTGGCAAGTATCTTCTGCTATAGAACTAGAGGGACTAAATGCTTTGTGAGTGCATTTAGTAGATGGAAACTAAAAGAAGCCTGCCCTAGTATGGCTGCAGTCCAGAGAGTGAAACAACTAAAAGATAATTCAAAAAAAGATGTGTGTGTGTGTGTGTGTGTGTTTCCTTGTCTTGACATTATATGATAGATGTAAATGAACCTCACTGTCATACAAGCAGTGATCATCATTTCCAGTCATCTGTGAAAACATGTCCGGCCTTAAGGAAACATCACCTTACTTGGAAACAGGTGAGGGTTAGTGACAGGAAGAGTTCCAGCTGTAGAAGATGTGCATCAACACATTCCATCTGACCCATGCAAGCATGGAAGAGCAGACATTAATACAACGATGAGGATAGACCACAAATAGTTTATGCAAGTGAACTTCCCCTCTCATATGGTCACTGATGTTGTCCACTGGAATGGCAAGGACCTATGTATTTAGGCACCAGTGACATCACAGGTATTACTATCAGAACATGAAGAGCTGGAACGGATATCTCACTTCAACTCAGCTCATCCAACATGTGAACAATTCCACCAACTTGGTACTTTATTCATTGACCTTAGCAAGATGAAAGCTAAGGTTGACTCAGAAAAATTTGAATTCAAGGAACATTCTATCCGCTGTTCTAATAACATTGCCATTCAGTACCTTTGACTATCAATATCAATCACTGTTGTAATTGTGTATCAATTAATTTATCTATGGACTCTACTAGTCCAACCTGGGCCTCCAATCTTTCCACTATGGACTCTACCAGTTCAATCTGGACTCTTCCCCCAATCTCTCTATTATGTAGTCTACCAGTCCTACCTAGACTCTTAGTCTCTCCATTATGGACTCTACCAGTCCTGCTTGGGCCTCCAATTCCTCCTTGGCAAACCACAATAAACTACAAACAATGCAAAACAGTAAATGAAGTAACATAACATGTTGTAAACAGGCTGAACTAATCAAAAATGCATAGAAGAAGGACCACCTGGATGTGTGAGGGGCACAGTTTGTTGCCACAGTAAACTTTGACTTTCTCACTTCACCAACCAGTCTTTGTCACTTCATAAAAATCCACCTCCAAACACACAAGAGCTATTACTCCAACATCCTATATTCATCTTAAGCACAGATGCAAATTCACTAAAGTCTAACTGGCCCCAAATATCATGTAGAGATGCTCATCATAAATATATTTTTCTCCTCCGTTGTGGCCACCACAAAAATTTACAGGCGTACAGCAGTAGACTGGACCATAGAAAGACCTTACACTGTGTCCAGACTGCTGGCTGCTTACTATACACTGTAATTCAATACTGCATGCCCTCTGTATGGTCCTCAGTTAAGTGGAGATATGATATCATGAGGAATGATGAGTCTCAGGGTCTCACTTCATTGTTCTAGAGCTGACCTGAGTTTATATAACACAGAATGAGACAACTGGGACACAACCGTTTGGATGCTGACGATTTGGCATAGCTGACTTTGATATTCAGTCTGTTTAGGTGACACTACGTTTTAGAACTGGAGGCAAACACACACACACATATGTGTAGATGCAGAAACATACATACAGATAGATAGATAGATAGATAGGTAGGTAGGTAGGTAGGTAGGTAGGTAGGTAGGTAGGTAGGTAGGTAGGTAGGTAGGTAGGTAGGTTCTTTCTTTCTTTCTTTCTTTCTTTCTTTCTTTCTTTATTGGCCATGCGGGGCTAAACACAGAAGGGACAAAATATAAAGTAGAGCTTTTCTTTTTGGGAAGAGGCGAAGGGGAAAAAAACCCCTAAAAAGTGGGGGCGAATTCCGATCAAAAGGGATCGTGAAAAGAAGAAAACAAGAAAAAAAGGGGGAGGACGAATTCCGATCAAAAGGGATCGTGGAAAAAAAAGATAGATAGATAGAGAAGTATTACAATGTATTAATTGAACACGGTTGACATAAACACTTATTCTTCTCCTCATACACATGAAAGGAAATATGGTCACACACATGAAGAGATAAGGAGTAGTGGAGCAGGGACAGAGGGAGAGAATGAGCAACATTGAAACGTCTGATGTCAAATCAGTCAGCATCAAATCAGCGACGCCAGACGAACGGCACCAAAATGGCTGTGCCAAAACGTTTCATACCCCATAAACAGTAACCATAACATTGCCGGAGTGATGCAGGCATGGTATATTTGGATTACGTGAATCGCACCTGGTCGTTTCACTAACCAACAGCCAACGTTGTTATAAGTCTAATCAATCAGGGCTGCTAACCTTGTACTATATAAATCTTCAAAAGCTATCAACACAGCTAAATCTATAGTCAACAACAACAAGAGGAAGAACGTATTAGATAATGTAGTCATAGATACATATCCCCTCCTCCACAAAAAAAAAAAAAACGGGATGGTTATGGCTGGAACAACAACAGTAGAGTGGCTGAGGATGGGCAGTTCACACTAGGTGACGGCTGTTTTGGGTCTCCTGTATAGGCCTGTACTGAAATAAATGTATTTTTAATGGTACACAAGCTGATTAATACTCATTATACATACATAAATACGTGTACACACACACACGGAGTAAAATGTGACATAGGATGACGACGGAGGAACTTACAGAAAGCAAGAAGAAACACAAAAAGACGTGGACACGCTCAACATTCGACAGCGATCAAAAATCATCAGAATTTCGATGTCATGTATGTATGTATGTATGTATGTGTGTGTGTGTGTATACATGGCCTGCTTGCTTAGCCAGCGGGGTGGCGTTATTTGAAGGCTAAAACAATGCGAAGCGCATTGTGACCAGCAATGTGTAGCAACATCTGATAGCCTGGTCGGTCACAGTGATATATATATATATATATATATATATATATATATATCATCATCATTTAGCGTCTGCTTTCCATGCTAGCATGGGTTGGACGGTTAAACTGGGGTCTTGGGAAGCCAGAAGGCTGCACCAGGCCCAGTCTGATCTAGCAATGTTTCTACGGCTGGATGCCCTTCCTAACGCCAACCACTCCGTGAGTGTAGTGGGTGCTTTTTACGTGCCACCGGCACAGGTGCCAGATGGGGCTGGCAAACGGCCACGGTCGGATGGTGCTTTTTACGTGCCAATATATATATGTGTGTGTGTGTATGTGTACATAGAAGGTGATTCAAAAGTCTCCATACATAGGAAACAGTTTATAAGATCCCCCTGATATGACCCCTCTTGATTTCTATCTTTGGGGACATTTGAAAGGAATGGTGTATCGCGGAAAGATAAAAGACATAAATCATTTGAAAGAACGCATCACCAACTCATTTGCACACGTATCACAAGTTGTGCTATTACGAGTTCACAACGAGTGGGGTTAACGTATTGCAATGTGTATTCAAAACAATGGTAACCATATACAGCCTGTTAAATAAAAAATAACTGTTCTTATAAACTGTTTCCTATGTATGGCGACTTTTGAATTACACTTATATATATATATATATATATATATATATATATATAAGATCCAAGGATCGAGGTGTAGGAAGAAAGTTAACTTCAAGCAATCCGTAAATAGAAAAAAAAAAACAACTTTTAGGAACAATAGCGGTTTATTGAGATGAAAGGTTGTGTATTTTTTTTTCTTATCGAAGTATGATAAATTGGGGAAAGTTCTTTATATTTAACGGTAGGGAAACCAGGATTGCCGGTTATACGAATGAGAATACAAGAGTTAAGGAATGGAGCAGCCCGGATCTTATCTACTCCATTCCTTAACTCTTGTATGTATATATCAGGGGCGGACTGAGAGTATTAAGGGCCCTCGGGCATAACTGTTTACCGGGCCCCTTAGCATTGATATCAGTAGAGTTAACATGTAGAGTGCGGGCCTCTCAGAGCTCCGGGCCCTCGAACAGTACCCGATTGACCGACGGTTCAGTCCGCCCCTTGTATATATATATATATATGACTTTGCCTTTCATCTTTTGGGATCGATTAAATAAGTACCAGTTAGTCATTGGAGTTGATGTAATCCACTTAATAGCTGTCTGTCCTTGTTTGTGATCTTTATGTTTAGCCAGCTGTGGGCAATAAGTATATAAATGTTATATAAGGTTGCTCTGAGTGACACACACTTTAGCTAAATCACTGCAGCAATATTCTCAGTACGACACGCCCATTACACCTAACGCCACTCAACAATACCATCAACACTAAAGCCGAGACTAAACAATACGATCGGTAACAGACGTCGTCACCATCAACACAAGCAACACAACCACACCATCGACATCGCCAACGACAACGCCTTTATCGCAACAACCAACAACACTGACATCAACTCGGCCATCACAGCTGATACCACCAGCTATATAATACCATTGATAATAGTCGACGTTAGCATCAGCGCCACAACTAACGTCACCAACCAACAATAGGCACTAATAACATTGAAAGCACGACCGTCACAGCTAACTCGAACAGCAACCGTCGACAATAACAATACTACAAACGACAATACTATTGATGCCGTTATCGTCACTAGAACACCGTCAAGAATGCCACAGCCGACTCCACCATCAACGATAGTAATTACTTCCACCGGTAACACCATCACCGGCGCAATTAACACCACCAATACCGCTAACGAAATCGCCGACAACCAGCAACAATAACAAAACAAATAACGATAACAGATACCTCCCACCATCATCAACAACGTATGACAAAAGCATCTAGACAACACAAACATCACAACCAACAACTGCCAAGAAATCTCAGTTGTTCCTATTAGTAACGTGATATATAGATATACTGTACATAGGTGATGGTGGAAGGAAGCGTGTGATAGAGGTAAAAAGAGAGGTGGGGAGAGGAGAAAGCGACTAGGTTATTTCACCTGTGTTGGTACACCACCACCACCACCACTACCATTTGTTGTCGTCAGCTGTTTTTTCAAAGATGGACTCACCGAAACTCGCCTGCCTTACTCTCTCTCACTCACACGTATTACTCGTATTCTTCTACTCTCTCTCTCTCATCGTTCATACTCACCTACTCTCTCTCTCTCTCACACACGCATGCACTAAGCTCTCTCTCTCTCTCTTTTTTATCGCTCGCTACTCACACACACACACTATGTAACTCTCTCTGTCTTTCTCTCTCTCTCTCCCTTTCTCTCACACACATACACTCCAAGTCCCACTCTCTCGCTCTCACACACACACACGCACAATGCTTTTTTCTCGCTAATATATCTATTCACACACATGCGCACAAAGTCCCTTCTCTCTCGTGTACACTAAACCCGCTTCTCTCTCTCTCTCTCTCTCTCTCACACACACACACTATAGTCTACTTTCTGTTTTCTTTTCTTCCAGTTTTCTCTTTTCTGTCACTTCTTATCTCTTAACCTTTCTTTTCTTTCCTCCACCTTTGTCCTCTCTTATTGTATCTCATTTTCTTTCTTTTTCTCTCTCTCTCTCTCTCTGGCGTGGCTGTGTGATCTTTGGTTCAGTCCCTCTACGTGGCCCCTTTGACGAGCGTTTTTCTCCTATAACCCCGGACTGACCAAAGTCTTGTGAGTGGATATTGTGGACAGAAACTGTGTCGGGGCCTCTGTGTGTGTGTGTGTGTGTGTGTGTATGTATGTATGTATGTATGTGTGTGTGTGTGTGTGTGTGTGTGTGTGTGTGTGTGTGTGTGTGTGTGTGTGGTGTGTGTGTGTGTATGTATGTATGTATGTATGTATGTATGTATGTATGTATGTATATGTGTGTGTGTGTGTGTGTGTGTGTGAGACAGACGGACAGACACCAATACTGCTTCACAGCCTGTGTTGGTCTGTCAACGTCCTCGAAATACATCGGTTTGACTAAAAAGAAACTAATATAAATAAGGACATCCAAGGGGCGGACGTCAGGGATAGGTCGCCCACATAAGTTGAAATTTATCCATTTTGACAGGGATTTTTCAGATTTGTTTTTCACGATGCCTTTGGAAATGATTGGGGGCATCTTTTTAGACTTAAAAAGCATGAGTATTGAGATCGATATGTTCGACTAAAACTCTCCAAGGCAGTGCCCGTGCGTCGTTCATAGCCCAACAACTGAAACGATAATATGACTTTGTAACTAAGGCAGCTCACCGCCTTAGGCGAGCTGGCAGAAACGTTAGCACGCTGGGTGAAATGCTTAGTGGTATTTCGTCTGCCGCTACGTTCTGAGTTCAAATTCCGCCGAGGTCGACTTTGCCTTTCATACTTTCGGGGTCGATAAATTAAGTACCAGTTACGCACTGGGGTCGATGTAATTGACTTAACCCGTTTGTCTGTCCTTGTTTGTCCCCTCTGTGTTTAGCCCCTTGTGGGTAGTAAAGAAATAGGTATTTCGTCTGCCGCTACGTTCTGAGTTCCAGTTTGGATCTTTTCCTTTAGAATTCTGTCTATCTAAAGGAAAAGATCCTCAATTCCGCCGAGGTCGACTTTGCCTTTCATCCTTTCGGAGTCGATGAAATTAAGTACCAGTTACGCATTGGAGTCGATCTAATCGACCCAATCCCTTTGTCTGTCTTTGTTTGTCCCCTCTCTGTTTAGCCCCTTGTGAGCAATAAAGAAATAAGAAACATTAGCACGCCGGACGAAATGCTTAGAGGTATTTCATCTGTCTTTACGATCTGAGTTCAAATTCTGCCAAGGTCGACTTTGCCTTTCATCCTTTCGAGGTCGATAAATTAAGTACCAGTTGCGTACTGGGGGTCGATGTAATCGATTGGCTCCCTCCCCCAAAATGTCGGACCTTGTGCCTAGAGTAGAAAAGAATATGACTTTGTAACTCACTCTTTCGCGAACACACCAACTTTCGCTTTATTCTCATTGATATGTGTGCGCGTGCTCGCGTGTATTCTCAGTCAGTGTCTGTAACTTGTTTCGATAACTCTTCCTCCACTTTCACTTTTCCACTGTCTCTTTCTTTTCGTGTCCTCTGTCTGTCTGTCTGTCTCTCTCTCTCTCTAATTTCTTGTTGATTGACCTCTCTCTCTCTCTTTCTCTCCCTATCTATCTATCTATTTACCTGTATGTGTGTGTGTGCAAGTGAGCGAATGTCTCTTTCTCTCGTATTACGATGAAATATGTTGGCCTTTATACATGCGTGCCTATACAAGGTGTATTGATAATGGGAAGTGTGATTTATGTATGTATACTGTTGTGTATATATGTACTTGTATGTGCGTGATGCCTCTAAATGCTAGTTAGGGTATATAACTATATATAAACACGTGTATATGTGTTTGTACTTTAAATGATTTCCAGTTGATCACATCCGATCTCACTACATATCCCCTGTCTGGTACTTGTTTTATCGATCTCTATTTTATCGCGTGGCTAAGTCACTTTTTGACACAAGCATCACCAAAGGTTTTATTTCAAACCTGCAGTGTCGTATCAAACACAACACAGACACATAAATACATATACAAACACACACACACACACACACACACACACACACATGACTTTATGCTCGCTTTTTCTTGAGAAGACGAACATCTTATGGTCTCTTCGACATCAACAACACTAGATCTCTCCCTCTCTCTCCGCCTTTTCTTCTCTCTTTCTCTCCGACTCTCTCCCTCTTCTCTGTCTTTATTCCTACCTCTTTTTCTACACCTTCCTCTCTTTCTTCTCCTTCCTCTCGATGTTTCGTCTTCTTTGTGACTTGCCAATACTGTTTACCCAAAACGAAGCCTGACGCAAGCTAGATTACTGTCTATGAATGACTATATGCAAGATTGTATGTCACAACATTTCATACCATGAGAAAAATTTGGCCAGACATGTTTCCACAGAACATTGGAAATGAATGACATTGTTTGTGTGACAGTGACTCTCATTTACAACCATTGAAGTATCAAGGCAAGGAGGCACATTTTCACACACACACACACACCACACACACACATGCCATTCTGAACCTAGAAACAAAACAAACATCATCTACAGCAATCATGTGATGTCAATACGAGGTTACATACATACATAAGCAAACCCATACATACATACATACATACATACATACATACATACATACATACATACATACATACAACATACATACATACACTGAACTATTGAGAAATCTGCTGTTACTCTATCCAGGTTACAAGTTCAGGTTTATACCTGTAATTACTGAGACACTGAATATGTGACACACTGCCTAAATACCAATCTTGAGAAATTAGGTTTCTCAAAACCAGAAAGGAGAAAGCTGATCTGAAGACTACAGATCAAAGCAATCACTGGAACTGTAAAAATCTGTAAAACTTTCCAGAAATTTATCATTTGAGTATATATGAGCATGTCTAGACATGTAACTATATGCATGAGAATACATACATAAAACAAAACATACAAATCTGCACATCTACATACATACAAAAAATATCCTGTTGATGTTGAAATTCCAATGAAGGAGCCTTGGATCTAGGTTAGATACCACCTCTTTTTCTATTAGCAAGCAATTTTTAAATAAAACTGAATAATAATAATATATATACTATAGGCTTCTTGCAGTTCCATCTGATTCATGGAGGGATGGAAAAGTAGATGCTAAATGAAATGTGTATGTGTGTGTTTGTGTGTGTATATATATATAGACTAGTTACAGGATTAACTAGAATTTAGGCACATCAACAAGACTGAGTAGGTACCATAATATTGAGTCCACAGTAAGGTAAAACAACCATGAGGTATCATTTGTTGGTATTATACTGTGGGCATGCATGTATATAGGTACCAAATCCAATATAAATCATAGATCCAACTCAGGATTGGTTCCAAGTGTAGCATAGGTATAAAAAAGAACACAAATAGGGTATAAAATTTACTGCAGCTGTTTCGATAGCATTTTATTGATGCATTCAAAGATTACATCACAACATAAAGCCACCATCTTCAAATAAAATTTTAAACATTTAAACAAGCCAGACAAAACCTAGATGACCAGTTCACCAACTAGCATGATAAATAATTTATGATATTAGTTGGTGAATAGGTCATCTGCTAGGTTTTACCTTGCCTGTTAGTACATGTTTAAAATTTTGTCTGAGGATGTAATTTATGCTAGGATGTAATTATGAATGCATCAATAAAATATCACTGAAACAGCTGTAATAAGTTTAAAACCTCATTTCTGTTCGTTTATATGTATATATACCATCATCATTGTCATTTAACGTCTGTTTTCCACACTGGCATGGGTTGGATGGATTGACAGGAGTCAAGCAGCTAAAGGGTTGTTCAGGCTCCATGTCTGTTCTGGCATGGTTTCTACAGCTGGATGCCCTTTATAATGCCAACTACTTTACAGAGTATACTGAGTGCTTTTGTGCAACACCAGCATGGGTGCTTTTTATGTGGCACCAGCACCTTTGAGCCCATGAGATTAGGAATGCTGAGCTGGAATGGGTGGCAGGGGGGCGAGCCTTTGTTGTCTGTTCATCTGCTCAGCATCTAGGGATATTTGCCATTGACTCAATAAATTCATTTGCTGAAATACACACACACATAACTTTATGATATGCATATGTATACATACACATACTTAAATGCATACATCCATATGTATGTATGTATGTGTGTGTGTATAAATATGATAGGGTGCAGTTTGAAGGGCTTAGAAACTTTACACATCTGAACTAAATACAGTTTTGATATGACTTCAAACTGCATTCAGTTGTGGGGCTCAGGTTCATGAGTTCCAGAGTTTCTAAAAAGTATAGAACCATCTCTTAACCACTATTGTCCCCAGTTCTACTCTGTCAGGGACCCAACAATTGGTTAATTAGCATAGTTGGGCTTGCTTCCCAGTGGATGTGAAGATAGGATTGAGCAGGACTCTGCAGAAGAAACCTTCATGGTTTAAATGAGGGGAAGGTGGCTGCTTCAACACATCCTGGAGTGCAAAGAGCAGGGTGAAGTAAACAAAACATCTTGGTTATCCATTGCTGCTGTTGTCTCCATTCCAAGTCATTGAGGTCTGGCCTTGCCTCTGGTTTAAAGAGGGTCACAGATGAAAGGGTGAGGTTGATGAGGTGCAAATCATCTACTTCATAATTAAAGTCACCACACAAGACATCAAGATGATTAAGAAGATCCTCATCATTTCTGCCTGCTTACCGCCTTAGGTAAGCTAGCAGAAACGTTAGCACGCCAGGCAAAATGCTTAGCAGTATTTCATCTGCCGTTATGTTCCGAGTTCAAATTCCGCCGAGGTCAACTTTACCTTTCATCCTTTTGGGGTCAATAAATTAAGTACCAGTTACGCACTGGAGTCGATGTAATCGACTTAATCCGTTTGTCTGTCCTTGTTTGTTCCCTCTGTGTTTAGCCCCTTCTGGGTAGTAAAGAAATAGGTATTTCGTCTGCCGTTACATTCTGAGTTCAAATTCCGCCGAGGTCGACTTTCATCCTTTTGGGGGTCGATAAATTAAGTACCAGTTCTGCACTGAGGTCGATGTAATTGACTTAATGGAGGCACATAGCCTAGTGGAGAGTGCAGTGGATTCGCAGTATAGAGATCGCGGGTTCGAATCTCAAACCGGGTGATGTGTGTGTTTATGAGTGAAACACCCAAGCTCCATGATGCTCCAGCAGAAGGTAATTGCGAACTTCTGCTGACTTTTTCGCCACAACTTTCTCTCACTCTTTCCTCCTGCATCTTGCAGCTCACCTGCGACGGACCGGCGTCCCATCCAGGTGGGGAACCTATATGCCAAGGAAACCGGGAAACCGGCCCATTATGAGTCGGGCATGGCTTGAGAAGGAACAAACAACAATTGACTTAGTCCCTTTGTCTGTCCTTGTTTGTCCCCTCTATGTTTAGCCCCTTGTGGGCAATAAAGAAATAAGAAGGTCCCCATCGTTCCAACTGACGAACATGTGGACTAAATACAGTTACATGTACTTACCCACTCTATGCACATAGGTTTGTGCATCATTCATTCATACTTTATACACACTTACACACAAGTACATACTGCACACATGCACATATACATGTGTTCACATAGATTCATACTTTACATCTTCATACATCATACTCATGCATACACATATGTATATACCCATACATACATACACACACACACACACACACACACACAAATCATGCAGTCTGTCAGACCACACATAGTGCATCACACATAGACATAATTCAAACAGAAAAGATAAATGCACACACACACACACATAAAAGCATATACACACATGTGCGTGTGTGTATATACAAGTCGCAGCACTAGCTTCATCAAATTCTAGTTTTCTTACAAACCACATACACAACATTTACACACACTCACACTCAGCACACACACAAATCACGTCACTACTTTCTTCACATTCTAGCTTTCAAACCACATACACACATACTGCACACAGACACTGCACTCATGCATAACACACACACACACACGGCATCTCCCTCCCCATGCGCACACACATGTAGATTACCTGGGGACATGACCTTCCATTTGTAGCCAGAAAACTGCACTTTTTACGCTTATTTTATAACACGATTTGACAACCAAACTCACTCTCTCTACCCCCCCTCTCTCTCTCCACATTCACCCTCTCACTTTCCTTTGCTCTACTGCCTTTCTTTCTCTCTCTCTTTTATCTATAACGTGTACGTACCAGTCTTCAGTTCAGTCTATTTATCTCCCACTCTCTAACAAATCTTCTTATCTGTATAGCTATATGCCTGTATATTGATTTGTCTGTCTGTTTTTGTATCTGTCTGTCTATCTCAGTCTATCTGCCGATGTCTCTGTGTGTCTGTCTGTCTCGCTGTCTATCCATGTCTGTCTGCCTCTCCCTCTCTGTTTATCTATCTGTCTCTCTCTCTCTCTCTCTCTGTTTGTCTGTTCATGTATCTCAGATTATGTGTTATTTTAAAGATTTTGTCTGGAGAAATGCACGTAGTTTATATTGAAAGATATATTATTTATATTATTATATGAATTCATTTATATTCATACTGATATTTATATTCATGGCATGTATTTCCTGTGTTGTGTAGAAACGACTGTAATTAAAGAATGTGGTATATGCATGCATATATGTGTGTATGTACACACATACACACACACACATGCGCGCGCGCGCACACACAGTCCACTCTGCTCGTTGGTTGGTTGGTTGGTTGGTGTGAGGAAGGGCATCCAGCTGTAAAAATCCTGCCAAAACAGTCACAGAAGTTTGGTGCAGGCTTCTGTCTGACCGGCTCCTGTCAAACCATCCCACCCATGCCAGCACAGAAGCCGGATGTTTTAATGATGATGTTGATGATGATGATAGTGATGTGTGTATATATATATATATATTAATATAATATATATAATATATATATATATATATATAATGTATGTATATATAAATCTTTAAAATGTTTCAGCCCAAAG
This sequence comes from Octopus sinensis, assembly GCF_006345805.1. Lineage (NCBI taxonomy): Eukaryota > Metazoa > Mollusca > Cephalopoda > Octopoda > Octopodidae > Octopus > Octopus sinensis. Next base: position 76,930,946 of record NC_043001.1, read on the forward strand.
GCTGCGGCCATGCTGGAGCACCACCGCTGAATATATATATATATATTTATGTATATATGTATGTATGTATGTATGTATATATATATATATATGTATGTATGTATATGTATGTATGTATGTATGTATGTATGTATATATATATGTATATATATATATATGTATATACTAAGCAATAAGGGTTTAGCAACGAGTTGCCTTACCACATACCGAATTTAGAAATAGCAGTCAAAGGGTTATAGCTATTTCTTCTACAAAAAAGGGAGATCTCAGTAAAAACAGCATTTGGAAGGCAGACACAAAAAGGTAAGAGAGAATGAATTGACTGCAATCTATCATACATTTTTTTAGTTATCCACGGACGTACGTTTCGAAATCAAGTTTTAAGGAAAGCATAAGAATTAGATATTAAATATTAAATAATAAATAATTCTATCTTACCGAAACTTCTTTTCTCTTCAGCGT
>NC_043001.1:76936407-76943907 GCF_006345805.1 Octopus sinensis
AAACACTCTTAAAACTTCTCCTTTTTTTTCAGTCAACTCACAAGCAGTGGCACCAGATCAACAAGATGTGGTTTCTCTTCCAGAGAGCAGTACAGGAGCACTGACAGCAACCAGATACATGTTGTCTTATTGCAAACATCACATTAAAACGCTACAACTCAATGGCAGCCTAATTTTAGAGCTCAGCAACAATGTGCTTGGTTCACGCCGGGATGTTAGCTATGAACACTGTGAACTAAAGGTTCGTGTGGAGTCCTCAAAACATATTTTACTCCAGTTCTTCAGACTTCAAATAGCTGATACACATGGAACACCAGACAGGTGAGATTTTTTATTTACTTTATTTTATTTTATAATTTTTGTTTGCTTCTTTTTTGCGACTTTTTACTTTTTTACTTGTTTCAGTCATTAGACTACGACCATGCTGTGGCACTTCTTTGAAGGGTTCACTCAAACAAATTTATCCAGTGCTGTTTTTTTTTTAAGCCAGGTGCTTAGTCTTTTGATCCCTTTTGTGAAACTATTAGTTTGGTGATGTAAATAAATCAACATCTGTTGTCAAGTAGTGGTGAGGGATAAACAAAGACACACACACACACATGTATGATGGGCTTCTTTCTGTTTCCATCTATTAAATCCACTCACAAGGCTTTGGTCAACCCAGGGAGTTTTTAGCTTTCAATAAAATTAAATAAAATTTCCAACCACTGTGCATGTAATTAGTGATTCTGTTATTGTACCTTTTGTTAATATAGTGAAGGCTATACTTCATCAATGAGGTCATAATAAGACTGAAATATGCCCACTGTTATCTCCCATATCCATTGAATTAATATATTATTTGTCATTTGAAGGTAGTGAATAACCAGAACTGTTAGCACATTGGACAAAATGTTCAGTGAAATTTCTTCCAGCTGTTTATGTTCTGAGTTCAAAATCCACAATGGTTGACTTTGCTGTTCATTCTTTCAGGGTCAGTAAAATAAAGTACCAGTTGAGCACTTGGGAGATTAATTTAATAAATTTATATATGTGTATATATATATATATATATATATATATATATATATATATATATATAATATAAAATCCGTTCTGTCTGTCTGTATGTGTGTCTTCTAGGATCTCGGGCATCCTCCATCCAATTTCACTCAAATTTGATATATAAATACCGACGGTATCAGAGTGTGTATAAGTCTTGAAAAAATTACAAAAATTGATTCCAGGTGAGAATGCAATCGATAAAGCTGTGGGAACATGCGTTTGTATGCACAAGTACATCAGCTCGACTAAAGGTGGTGCTCCAACATGGCCACAATCAAATGACTGAAACAAGTAAAAGAGTAAAAGAGATATGCATCTCCTACCAAATGTTTCGAGTGCCACTTTCTTTCATTTGTCCTTTCACTTGTATATAAGTATATGTGTATATATAAATATGTATCTATATCTGATGTTTATAAGCCATTTTATGAAACACACAAAATCCGTTAGATTCACTTCAGCATTTAAATTGAATTTGTCAAAATATTTTCGTCGCTTTCTGACCGCAACCTGTTCACTGACAAAATTCTGTGCTGAGTTGCAGCATGGAATTTCATCAGTGAACAGGTTGCAGTCTCAAAGCAACGAAAATATTTTGACAAATTCAATTTAAATGCTGAAGTGAATCTAACAGATTTTGTGTTTCTTAAATGGCTTATAAACACCTTCCATGCTGCAATTGTTTTCGTTCCAGCTCAAGATTTCAGATCAAGTCACTTGCTATGCAAGTACATCTCCATAATATCTATATCTATCTGTCTGTCTGTCTGTCTCTCTCTCTCTCTCTCTCTATCTATCTATCTATCTATCTATCTATCTATATATATGCTTTTGTGTGTGTGTGTCTATAGCCCTGTCTATGTTCATTTAAATATTCTTCAATCTGTCCCCTTTGTTTCCATTTCAGATTAAAAGTTTTTGACAATCTACCAGATATGTCGGTACTTCTTACCCCTAAACATGGGGCTTATGGTTACTTCCCTGGCGGCATCTATCGTGGGGTTCGAGACTACAACTCAACATACAACGAACTGAAACTGAATTATTTTGGACAACCAACACGAAACGCACCAGGGTTCAAATTGTTACTGACACCCTATAAAAGTAAATCCTTATCAGATTATTATTATTATTATCATCATCATCATCATCATCATCATCATCATCATCATTATCATCATTATCATCATTATCATCATTATCATTATTATCATTATTATTATTATTATTATTATTATCATCATCATCATTATTAAAAGGTGACTAGCTGGCAGAATTGTTAGTGTGCCAGGCAAAATGCTTTGCAGTATTTCATCTGTCTTTATGTTCTAAGTTCAGATTCTGCCGAGGTCAACTTTGCCTTTTATCCTTTTGGGGTCGATTAAATAAGTACCAGTTATGCACTGTTGTCGATGTAATCAACTTGATCTCCTTCCCCTAGCTGCACTTGTGGCAAAAGTTTGGAATAATAATAATAATTACTATGATTATTATCATTATCATGAGAAGGCAGTGAGCTAGCAGAATCGTTTGCACGCTGGATGAAATGCTTAGCAGTATTTTGCCTGTTTCTATGTTCTGAGTTCAATTTCCACCTAAATTGACTTTGCCTTTCATCCTTTTGGGGTTGATGAAATAAGTACCAGCATAGGGATCTATGTAATTGACTAGCCCCCTTTCCCCCAAATTTTCAAGGCCTTGTGCCTAAGTACCAGTTACACACCAATGTAATCGACTTAATCCCTTCCCCCAAATTTGAGGCCTTGTGCTTCCTTCCAGTAGAAAGAACTATTACTATTATTATTATTATTATTATTAAAAAATGCTAAGCTGGCAGAATCGTTAGCATGCTAGGCAAAATGCTTACTGGCATTTTGTCCATCTTTTACGTTCTAAGTTCAAATTCCACCATAGTTGACTTTGCCTTTCATCCTTTTGAGATCAGTAAAATGAGTACCAGTTAAGTACTGGAGTTGATGTAACCAACTAACCTCCTCTCCCAAAATTGCTGGCCTTGTGCCAAAATTTGAACCATTGTTTAAGGTGGTGAACTGGCAGAATTGTTAGCGCATCATAGTGATATTTTGGACATCTTTACTTTCTGTGTTCAAATTCTGTCACGGTTGACTTTGCCTTTCATCCTTTCAGGGTCAATAAAATAAATACCACTTGAGTACTGGGATTGATGTAATTGACTCATCCCCTTCTTCAAAACTGCTGCCCTTGTGACACAATTTGAAACCGTTATTATTACCTCTGCCTTACAAAGGCGGAGGTATTGTTTTCAGTCGTGTTTGTTTGTTTGTCCATGGACAAAATATCTCAAGAACCATTGGATGAATTTGGATGAAACTTTCAGGGATGTTTGGCTTTATGGCTGGCATGAACTGATTAGATTTTGGGATTGATCCAGTACTGGACAAAGATCTAGATTATTTTTCCTGTTTTTTAACTTAATTTTTGAGAGCGGTTAGGTTCATTTTTAGTATTCTCCTTTGTGAGAGCAGTCAAGTTTATTTCAAATATTCTCATTTTAAAAATTATCTCTGGCTAATCGTTGAGAGGATGTTGGTGTTGCCTCGGTGGAGGTTTACACTCTATGAGTGTTCTTATTATTAAAAGGCGGCAAGCTGGCAGAATCATTAGCACGCTGGACAAAATGCTTAGTGGTATTTCATCCGTCATTACTCTCTGGATACAGATTCTGCCATGGTTGACTTAGCTTTTCATCCTTTCCGGGTTAATAAATTAAGTACCAGTTAAACACTGGGGTCAATGTAATCAACTAGTCCCCTCCCCATAAATTTTAGGCCTTGTGCCTATGGTAGAAAGGATTATTATTATTATTAAGGTGGTAAACTGGCAGAATCATTAGCATTCAAAGCAAAATGCTTAGAGGCATTTTGTTCATCCTTACATTCTGAGTTCAAATTCCACCATGGTTAACTTTGCCTTTCTTCCTTTTGTGGTTGTTAAAATAGATACCAGTTATTCACTGGGATCAATGTAATCGATGTACCCACTCCACTGCATTTGCTGGTCTTGTACCAAAATTTGAAATCATTATTACCAGTTGTTAAGCAATAGTGGGGGACAAACACACACACACACATGACAGGTTTCTTTCAGTTTCTGTCTACCAAATCCACTCACGAGGCTTTGGTTAGTCTAGAGCTATAGAAGAAGACACTTGCCGAAGAAGACACTTGCCCCAGAACTGTGTGGTTGTGAAGCAAGCATCTTACCATACAGCCATGTCTGTGCCTACTTATAGCCTACGTTTTTGACAAAGTTTTCTGTCTTTATGTTTTTTTATCATATTTTCTGTCATGCAAGTTGAATTTTACAGCCAACAAAGGTCAGACTGACTTATACACCAAAACAACTTTGGATGACCGAAAATTCCATGTGAAATGCAACAGGATTTGAAAAGATAGTCATAATGTTTGAATGTTTCCGCTACATGTTTATGCTATATGCTGAAAAATGCAGTACTTTTCTGTTTTTATTTTCATTTTCTATTTTTCCCTTTCCAGGAGAAATTGCTCGAAATAAGTGTCCCGAAGGTTTTTTCCATTGTTCCATCCGACATATTTGTATTGATTCTTCTCTGGCATGTGATGGCTACCCAAACTGTGGCAGTAAAGATGAAAGTGATGAGGGAAAATGCAGCTACTATGCCGAGGCACAGAAGTCAACATGTAAGCACCAACAACTTATTTCAAATGCGCTCTTGAATGCACACTCACACTTGTGCATGCACACACACACACAATTGTGCATGCACACACACACACACACACACACTCATGCACACACACACACACTCATGCACACTCAGATGCATAATCAAACACACACAATTTCACACATGCATGCACACACCAGCATGTACTCACATACATAAACACATATATACACACACAAAACATACATGTACTCACATAATCACACACATACACAAGTATGTATTGACATACACACACACACACACACACACACATAAGCATGTACTCACATAATCACACACACACACGTTTATATAATCTCACATATACATACAAGCATATACTTGCATACATAATCACACACACTCATACACATGCACTTGTACATACACATACTCACACACGCACACATACATATATATATACACACACACACCTATTTTGACTCCTATTTTTGCCTCTAAAACATTTGTCACTTCCACCATCACTTCTACCTCCTCTTCCTCCAACTACCACTTTCTTTCACTCCAGTCTGGAACTACCCCATACCAACCCTGTACGTGAAATATGGCCAAGTGTGTGCATGTTTGCGCTTCCACACATGTGTGTGTGTGTGTGTGTGAGAGAGAGAGAGAGAGATACAGAACTGTTAGTTCTTAATAAGTCTTAACACCACATCCATCACATCTCTCTCTCGTTATATATTTGAGCAATAGGTTTACTTAAGTCTGCATTTTTTCATTTCTGATTGGATATTAGAGAATTTAGAGTGGCTTACATTTTGGAAATGTAATTTTTCAGTAAACTGATGCCCTGTCCTATTAGCATCATCTGCATCCTCCCCCTCCCCCTACAGATCCACATCATACTAGCCACATTACATTTCTTCATTACACCTCCTAACTCCAACAGTTCCACATTAACCCCTCCACATAGCATTTCTACATTAACCCCTCCCCCACACCACATTTCCACATCAAACCCTCCCCACACCACATGTCCACATCAACCCCTCTCCCATGCATTTCCACATCGATCCCTCTCTACACCACATTTCCACATCAAACCCTCCCCACACCACATGTCCACATCAAACCCTCTCTACACCACATTTCCACATCAAACCCTCCCCACACTACATGTTCACATCAACCCCTCTCCCATGCATTTCCACACCAACCCCTCTCCCATGCATTTCCACACCAACCCCTCTCCCATACATTTCCACATCAACCCCTCTCCCATGCATTTCCACATCAAACCCTCCCCACACCACATTTCCACATCAAACCCTCCCCACACCACATTTCCACATCAAACCCTCCCCACACCACATGTCCACACCAACCCCTCTCCCATGCATTTCCACATCAAACCCACCCCACACCACATGTCCACATCAACCCCTCTCCCATGCATTTCCACATCAAATCCTCCCCACACCACATTTCCACATCAAACCCTCCCCACACCACATGTCCACATCAACCCCCTCCCATGCATTTCCACATCAAACCCTCCCCACACCACATTTCCACATCAAACCCTCCCCACACCACATTTCCACATCAAACCTCCCCACACCACATGTCCACACCAACCCCTCTCCCATGCATTTCCACATCAAACCCACCCCACACCACATGTCCACATCAACCCCTCTCCCATGCATTTCCACATCAAATCCTCCCCACACCACATTTCCACATCAAACCCTCCCCACACCACATGTCCACATCAACCCCTCTCCCATGCATTTCCACATCAAACCCTCTCTACACCACATTTCCACATTAACCCCTCCCCCACACCACATTTCCACACAAATCCCTCCCCACATCACATTTCCACATTTAACATTCCTCCACATTGGCCACCCCATGTGGTCTAGTGGTTAGGATTCCTGGCTTTCACCCAGGCGACCCAGGTTTGATTCCCGGCATAGGAACGCTTACTTTTTTTTAAATGGTGGTGCATCAGCATGGCTGCAGCTCTGAGCTGAAACTAGAGAGAAATAAAAATAAAAATTAGATTCCATCATATTTCCACATCTTCTCCATCATATATATTTCCACATCATGTTCTTTCTTCCACATATCCACATCTCATTTCATCTTATTACACTGTCCATTATAAGTTGTCACTAAACAAACCTTGCATTCGTGCACCTCTTACAACCAATGCTTTTCTCTCATTCTCTTTTCTCTTGAAGATATATTTTATTGGCAACAGTGAGTTTTCAAAGATGTGCATTCACCCACAACTTCTTTCAAGGAACATTGTGGTTTGGTGTCAACTGAATGAAAAAATGTTAAACGGAGAAAATATTGGGTTGTCTGGAAAGTTCATGCCGATTTTTAAAGTAAAGAAATAGGTCAATAAATACTTGCCGTTACATTTTTAATGAACCAAATATGAACCATTTTGTTTCACAATGCGTCTCCATCTTTCCTTTAACTTGAAAATACCCTCTTTCCAGAATTGAGTGGGTTTCATGGCAAAGAATTCATCAAGATATCTTTTTATGTCATCCAAGGAATTGAAATTTTTACCATTAAGACTATTCTGCAGAGACCTGAATAAGTGGAAATCCGAAGGAGCAATATCTGGTGAATATGGAGAGTGGGGTAACACATCCCAGCTGAGCTGCAGCAATTTTTGTCTGGTTCCCAAAGCATCAAGTGCCGAAAATGAACTTTCTTATCTTCCATTTTAAAGGGTTACAAAA
>NC_043001.1:76948907-77031407 GCF_006345805.1 Octopus sinensis
GACTGAAACCAGAACCATATGGTTCATAAACAAGCATCTTACCACACAGCCACTCCTATGCCTATATATTGTTGTTTTTCAATTACTTTTGAAAATAATGAAAAGTTTAGTGAAAGAACTTCATCATTATGATGATGCTATTTGGAACCTAACAGGAAATTTTGACAGAAATTTTTGATTAAGATTACTTTAAAAAAGGAAGTTTGTATCACAGACCCAGGAGCAGTCTCAGGTGGATTTGTTTTAACCTTTTAGCATTTGAACTAGCTATATCTGTATTCCACCTGTTTTGTGTTCAAACAAGCCAGGTCTGGGCTCTCACACCTACCCTACTATGTCATTTTAAAAATAATCACATCATCAAAGTCTTGAAACTATGAGATTAACATGATTAATTTAAAACAAATGTGAATAAATAAGCATAGCATAGGAGTGGCTCTGTGGTAAGTAGCTTGCTTACCAACCTCATGGTTCCGGGTTCAGTCCCACTGCGTGGCACCTTGGGCAAGTGTCTTCTACTATAGCCTCGGCCCGACCAAAACCTTGTGAGTAGATTTGGTAGATGGAAACTGAAAGAAGCCTGTCATATATATGTATACATATATATATGTGTGTGTGTTTGTCTCCCAACATTGCTTGACAACTGATGCTGGTGTGTTTACATCCCCGTAACTTAGCGGTTTGGCAAAAGAGACTAATAGAATAAGTACTAGGCTTACAAAGAATAAGTCCTGGGGTCGATTTGCTCGACTAAAAAAACTGAACCAGGACTGCCACATTATGTTGGCAAATAATCTTTGCTATGTATATATATATATATATATATATATACACACACACACACACACACACACAAAAGATTAGGATTAATGTGAACCAGGCACTTAAATGTAAGGCACTAGGTCAGGTCAAAGTTTTGAATGCTTCTAAAAGTTGTGGTTCATGTATTTAGCTGATGAAAACAGTTTTTTCCAATGATGCAATGTCTCCATTAATCAATTAAAAATTCGTTGGAAACAGCTGTAGTGAATTGACATATTATCCATCTGTTGATACGTATTTATATATACATATATATATATATATATATATATATATACACATATTTGCTTATGTGTGTACATGTGTGTCTGTGTGTGTTGAATAATACAGTTATGGAATTATGGAGACTCGCATACAGAGCTTCAAGTTTTTTTTACTAATCATACGATAATTGCTACACTTCTTCAGCTGGTACCTGCAATACTATCAATCACAAACATCAAAAATCCTACAGACATTGGCACAGAAACTTTAAGTCTTGTATGTGAGTCTCCTCATACCTGAATCATTCAATAAATACAGTCCTCTATTTTCAAGAATATTGAGGTTGACCTCTTTTGTTATCACAAGAGGTTTGTCTCTATATATCTATATATATGTATGTATGTATGTATGTATAAACATATGCGATTCACAAAGTATATTTGCATATTCACTTATTCTTTTTCCCCATCTGTTGTTGTTGCAGCATTCTTCCAGGGACCAACTCTTCTGGTATTTGTTGTCTGCGTTGTTGCCATTATAGTCTTTCTTGGAATCACCCTTGTCATTTGTCTGCTGACCAGATATTTCAACAAGTGAGTTTTTATATATGTATATATATATATACATACATATATAAATATATATATATATATATATATATATATATTGCATATACTTTCATATTTTATATATACATCATTTTTATATACATTCACTTACATAGATATTCAGTTTTATATACATTCACTTTTATATATGCATCCATATTTAAGATACATTCAGTTATATATAAATTCATGTTTTATTCTTCAAATAGCTTTATATCTGGATTATTTTTTTTTCAAAGGAAATGTATTTATACACACTCACTCAAAATGCATGTATACACACCTACACACGTAGACATATATACCCATATGTGCGTGTGCATATAAATATAAACACACATTGTTATTATTATTAATAGAATGCATAACCTAGTGGGTAGTGTATTGCAATCATTATTGCAAGATTGTGGTTTCAATTCCTACACTGGGTGGTACGTTGTGTTCTTGAACAAAACACTTCATCTCACATTGCTCTGCAATCACTTTGACACCTGACTTGTGGGACACCGTGTACCTGTTCAGGCAACATCAATTTGATGAAGGGAATTAACGAATGTACAGCACATACGTTTGATCACTATAAACCAATCATTTGTGCAAGTCATTTGTCAAAAAGCTGAACACTCATACATCATCTTTGATGGAAGAGTCCATCATCATCACCATTATTATTATTATGATTATGATTAATTATTATTATTATTATTATTATTATTATTATTATTATTATTATTATTGGCATAGGCAGGCTTATGTTCAGTCTCACTGCATGGCACCTTGGGCAAGTGTTTTCTACTATAGCCTCATGATGACCAAAGTGGATTTGGTAGACAGTCAGGTTAGTGTGTGTGTGTGTGTACGTGCACAAATATGATCTGTATGGTCATAGTTACACCTCTCCAAAAATCTACTCTGAATGATGAAATTGTCCTTTCTCTGTTTAAGGATCATGTGCTGGCTTTGTGCCTATGAAGACAAGGTGGAATAAGACATTCCTTACTTAAAAATCGTTTATGGGTTAGCAACAGGAATGGTGTCCTGCTTTGAAACAAATACCTCAATAAGATATTCGTATGACCCCATACTAACATGGATAAACAGACATAAAAACAATGCAGAGGAATAAACGAGGGGTTATCAAAAAGTTCCTGGACTGGTTTTGTTTAATCAAAAATAACTTATTTACCTAAGTTTTAACACCATCTCCTTCGAAATAGTCCCTCTGTGCAACAATACACCAGTCCCAGTATTCCTGCCACTTTTGGAATCCAGTCTGGAAGTCGTAAGCAAGTGGAGGAGCTTCTGTGATTTGCTCTAGATCTTGACAACTGTGTTAGAACGACAACCTTTGAGCTGCATTTTCATCTTGAGGAAGAGATGGAAGTTTGCAGGTGCATGTTGTTTTTGGTGCATTGTCAACATGAAGAATCCAATTCTTTGCACTCCACAGAAGCAGTCACTCATGCTGAATGTCCTCCCTCAAACACTTCAAATCATGGTAAAGGGGATGTTAAATTATGATGACATGTGTATGTGTCTATATACACACAAATACACAATATTGGATGCAGCAAAAAATTTCCCAGAGTCACCACTCTTGATAAATATTCCAACATCAAACATGCAGTGTGCAATGGTCCAAATGATGATGGTGACTAAAGAAAAACAGTAAAACAACACTTACCTGAAGACACCATTATCACCTGCCAAATTTCATTAGTGCCACACCAGTGGGCATGTAAAATATGGGAGGATTTTCTGCTTCACCCTATACATATATAAATACATATATATCATTCATCTTTTGCTTGTTTCAGTTTTTAGATTGTGGCCATTCTGGGGCACTGCCTTGAATAATTTTTAGCTGAATGGATCAACTCCTGTCATTATTTCTAAGCCTGGTACTTTATTCTAATGATCGTTGTTGCCAAACTGCCAGCTCCCAGTATCCCTGTCTTGTATGCTTTTTTTTGAAGGCCTGGTCTTATGTCCTTTTCCCTCTTTCTGAAAGCATATCTTTCTGCATTTTTCCACTTTTGGATACTCACCCCTATTATATCCCTCAATTTTCTCCTTGAGTGCTGTGCTCATGACACTGAGGACTTGGTTGTGATGTCCTGTATATCTATCTTGTGCTAGCCTGCAGTTTGACAGAACATGTCTCACTGTCACTTTTACTCCGCATCTACATTCATCAGTAGGTTCCACTGGACTAAATAGGCCGATGAAGGCAAAATGTCAAAGGTAAACTTGATCAAGAAGGATGTTTTTGTTTGTTTTTTCATGAGATTCTGCAACTGACCACATATTCCTGCCATCTCAGACACTGTCTCTGTTGACTATATTGCACCAAATGTACATTTTGTCCTTTTCCTCACTTCATGTACCATTGCCTTCCTTTTTCTTTTTTGCCTTCTTTCTCACTTTGTGTACCATTGCCCCTTTCATCCCTTTTACACTGCTCATGCAAAATGATTCGAAATTTTGCAACCCTAGACCAGATTTTGCTTCTTGTGTCTTTCTGACTATATCGCCATGCCTTAGCTTTCTGATTGCACTGTTTACTGCTTCTTTCACTTTCCATTTCCTCCTGTTCGTACCTCTGGATAGTTTTCTTAGATGTTCTGATCTTTTGAATACCTTAGCATCATTACTGTTCTCACCTTTCCTGCCTTATATTCTTCACTGATTGATGTTATCAGTAGTTGCAGCACGGGTTTTCCAAATAGTGTAGTTATATTCAGTGATTTTTGAAGACCAATCCATTTTCTGATAAACACACTGCATCTTTGTTCCACCCCTTCTACTCTACTTGAGGCTATTTCATACATTTTCAATGGCCATATTATCCTTGAGTGCAGTCCAAATTGCAGTATCCAGCATTTGAATTTCCCCAGAATGTTGTCCTGTCAATTGCCTTTAGTCCCTGTTCCACTAATTCATGTGTTTCTTTACCTTGCTTCTTATCATTTAATAAATTTCTGTACCATCTGCCGAGATTTTCTGTTGGTTGTTCTTTCACCGTTGGTATTTCTTCACCTCCTATCCTGAACTTCACTTCTTTTTGAACTCCTTTCACTAATGCCACATTTTGAGATTTCTTGGCTTTGAATTTCATTCCTGCCCATCCTATTAGCTTCTCCAACCGTTCTAACATTCCATCTGCTGCTTATCTATTTTCTGACAATACAGTAATGTCGTCTATAAAAGCCCTTAATGGTGTCTAGTAACATCTCCATGATTAGCACAAATATGATGACTGATATTGTGCATCCAGCTCCAATACCTTTAAGTGTTTTAAGTGCCAGCTAGCCTCATCTAGCGACGGTATTTCTCAGTTGGCATGTTATGGCTTTTGAGCCATTTTGCGTCTTCTTGTTTCAGCCATATATAGAAGATGGCTTTGTCAACTGCCTTCTGTATCTTCCTTATTACTTTATGTGTGTACAGTTGGTATTGACTGTCAGAGGAAAGAGTACTTAATACCATAATAGAAAATAGCAATATTTTCTTTATTTAGGTTAAGTAAGTTTGTTGCTATTCTGGAGTTTTTTTCACCTGTGCATTCACAAGGTCATCATGCAAGTTATAACTTGCCAGATTGATAACTCTGTATATGCATTCTAAAGTAACAAGAGATTGACTTAACCAAAATAAAAAATGATATATATATGTATGTCATTATTCAGTTTTATTTCAAAATTTCTTGCCAATAGAGAAAGGGCCGGTTTCTAACCTAGATCCAAAGCTACTTCATTGGAATTTCAACATCAACAACAGGGTATTTTTGTATGTATTTATGTAAATGTGCAGACTTGTATATTTTGTTTTATGTATATCTTCTCGTGCATATACTTGCATATCTAGACATGCTCAAATATATATATATATATAAATGATAAATTTCTGGGAAGTTTTACAGATTTTTACAGTTCCAGTGATTGCTTCGACTTATAGTCTTCAAATGAGCTTTCTTCTTTCTGGTTTTGAGAAGCCTAATTTTTGAAGATTGTTATTTAGGTAGTGAGTTAAATATCCTAGTGCCAATGTATGTATAGACAGATAGATAATTGTACATGTATATGCACCTTAATACATATTTGTAAATGTCTGTCTGTCTATGTGTACTCATTTCACTCATTACAAAAGGTATGCCCATACATCTGTATATTAGTAACCCAGATCTCATGCAGGAACTTTTCCTTAACATTTATTTAGATCAATGGTTGGCCAGCTTCTTATATCATCGATCCCCTTTGTGGAATCATTGATAACTTATTGCCCCCATTCCGACCCCCATCTTTTAAACTTTCAAAAATAAAACATATACTTTAAAAATTTCCTCATCTATAAACAATAATTCCTTCATTCTTTTGTGTCATTATCATTTTTTAATAAGCAATATTTGAAAAAAATTTAATGAAAATACTTAATGAAATTAATGAAGAACAATAAAAATTTGGTGATATTATATTGAAATGTTTGGAATATTTAATGTGTAACATGTTTGGTTAAATATTAGTTGTGCTTTGATATTTGATTGATATTTGGCTGGAAATTAATGAGTTTTAGCCTTAAATTACTGCACTGTCCAGGATTTATTTCACTAATAATTCAGCAAACTTAATACTCAAAATCGTTTCTGATGTTTATTAATTGCTAGGATAGTCACCTAGACACACCTAGGGGTCAATATTGATTAACAATCACTTTGCCAACCCCTGATTTAGATCTGTACATACCATAGGTCTTTAAATTCCATTCTAGAAATTCTTTATCTTGTCATAAAGGTTATTATCCCTTACTCCTTATTTTCTATCCCATTACTATCGCTTACTTCTTATTTTCTCATTCCTCAGATAGTCACTCATTTCTGCTGCAAGTTATATTTCTAACCAGTACTTCTGCCAATTATTGTGTGTGTGTTTCTTTTCCTGAGGATAGTCGCTTAATTCTGCCACTAGAAATATTTCTATCCAAACTCCCACTCCAATGTCTTAACGCATTTTCAGTTTGTTAAGATAATATTCTTTTAAAAATTGATTCTGTAATTATTACATTCTTTACTTAATTTAGTTCCATATTCAACTGATAATTCTTTGTGATACTTTTATTATATACTAGCAGTATAGCCCAGCGTTGCTCGGGCTTGTTTTCTTTTCGACCCTTTAGAATTGGAATTTTTGAAAAGTAAAAATTTTGCATTACGTAGCTTGTTATTCTCTTTAAGTGAACATTTTTCTGGTTGAAATACACCGAAAAATGGTGACACAGGTGTCAAAAAATCATAAAAAGTAGGGATTTTCATAGAAAAAAAGCACCTTTTTGATGTAAATAATTGTTGGTCTTAACATGGTCCGATTTGAATTACGGAAGAAAGAGCAAGCCTTCTTCTATCATACTCTCAATTTTGGTCAACATGCGCCGCAGCGTCTCGGAGGAGATAGTGTTAGTTGAAGGCTACCAAACCTGCCATACACAGACAACTTCAGCTTTATATATAGAGATTTTCGATTTTTTTTTTGTATCAGATGTGAGAAACTTGTTCTCTTTCAATGTTTCAATTTTTATTCACTTAAGTAACTAGCAAAACCTAAATTTATTTGTAACACATATATATTTGATAACAGCAAATATATATGTGTCAGCTATGCAAGTATTATGAAAACATTATTCATTGAAAAGTTTCTTTATTCAATCATTTTCATTCCATTTTCCAAAGATCATTCTTTTAGATATAGAAAACATCTAAAAGGAGATGATGCTTCTTCATTCACCTTCAGTGAATGCAGTTCTGATTAGAAAGAATTGATGACATCAGATGTTATCCAACAATCAGTGGGTGTTTTCACACTGAGCTGTAATACCCTCATATTGGTGGCCAAATCACTGCTCATCATTTCCTCCTGGGGTCTGCTCTCTCTTACTCCATGACTACTGTCCGTTCTCCTTGCAATCCTGCAGGAGGCTCTGGTATTCATCACCTTTAATTGCACCTTTCTTCCTAAATGATTGTAAGCTTTACTCTTTTGCTTCAGTCATTTTACTACGGCCATGCTGGAGCACTGCCTTAAAGGGTTTTACTCAAAGAAATTGACCCCAGGATTTATTATTTGTAAGCATAGTACTTATTCTGAAGGTCTCTTTTGCCAAATCACTAAGTTATGGTGACATAAACACACCAGCATCGGTTGTCAAGTGATGGTGGGGGGACAAACACAGACACACTCACATAAATGTATCATCATCATCATTATTTAACATCCATTTTCCATGCTGGCATGGGTTGGACGGTTTGACTGAAAACTGGGGAGGTGCTCGAAGCTTTTTTCTGATTTGGCATAGTTTTTACAGTTGGATGCCCTTCCTAATGCCAACCACTACAAGAGTGTAGTGAGAGCTTTTTACGTGCCAGTTACAAATCGCTAGTATCGGCCATAACTATGATCTCACTTGGCTTGAAAGGTCTTCTCAAGCATGGTAAATTGTCAAAGGTCCCAGCTATACACCATCACTTGACAACTGATGTTGGTTTGTTTATGTTCCCGTAATGTAGCAATTCACAAAAGGAACCTGCTAGAATAAGTACTGAGCTTAAAAAAAAATAATAACTAAGTACTGGAATCTATTAGTTCAACTAAAATTCTTCAAGGTGGTGCCCCAGCATGGCCGCAGTCTAATGACTGAAACAAATAAAAAGGCATTGTATTAAAAAGATAATTTTCTTTGAAAAATCTTTTTACTTATGTGTATGTGTGTAGATATGTACACACATAAGTACACATACATAATTATATATACATATATGTATGTATGTACACATACATACATAAATATATATATATACATACACACATGCACTCACATACATACATATGTATATATGTTTTAACTTTTACTAGTTTCAGTCAACAGCACTGCCTTTCAATGGTGAAGTTGTGAGTTGGACGGATCAGCTCTTCTTTGCGCCTTCTGTTACGATGTGGATCATCTGAGATTTCAGAGAGAAATTTGTTTGGATGCTCTTTCAAGATCTCTTCATCTACACCTTACAAATCTTTGAGCTTGTTTGGCTGGATGTTGAACAATCGTGGACCCTTGGAATGCAAACTGTTACAATGCTGGGTCCTTATTCAAGATAGAGAAGACAGGATCTTTGGTATTATGAAGTGCTGTCCAGTTTGGTGGTTGCTATAACTTTCAATTCCAAAGGTGGGAGGTAGACCTTTCAGGATTGTCCTCCTGTATGTCACTGCATATCTTTCTTGCCTTCTCTCCATGGAGTAGAGCTTCAGTTCTTTTCACGTCTCCCAGTAGTTTGACCGTTTTACTGAATCAATATTCTTTGTGTAGCGACACTGGGTTGCCTCAAGTTTGAGACTTTATGGTAACCACATTTGAGTGCAATAACCCAAATGAATGAGAATCTTCTTTTATTGGTTCTGAATGATCTGAGAATCTGTCCAGCTGTTCACCCACACAATATCGACATCTGGGTAATATGCACATGGAATGTTGCAGCATTACTTATATGGGTTCCCAGGTAAATTACCTATTCTAACTCTGGGATTATACCACCCCAGGCCCTGTGTATTTCAATTGTAGTTTGTTTGTGGGATGACAGTAGAGTGCTTGAAACTTCTCGGCATTCAACTGCATATTATTTTCATCAGCTCATATTTATATTGCATGCAGATCATTTTGTAGTTCTAGTATGTCTTCAGGGTCCTTGACTACCTGTGATACATTTGTATCATCAGCATAGCTGATAAGAATGACTAACTGTATAGCTGAGGACATGACCAAGGGAGCCACCACAAACAGTAGTGATCTCAGTATAGTTCCTTGAGGGACTCCACTATAGATAAGTGTATCCCCAGAACCATTGGCTACAACTGTCTGATTTCTGTCTGTTAAAAAAGAGTCATGCCACCAGTATTACTAACCAAAGTGTCATTAATGAAACTCCATTCAATAGAGTTACCAAAAATTTCCTATCTACACATACACACACATACCTTCCTACACATGCACACATATATAATTATTTATATATCATAAATATGATCAATATGTCTACTTGAATGCATTGTACCATTCGTTATATCTCTGGAGAAAATAATTATTTTAACTAATCTTTCTTTGATAATGACGTATTGATAAAAGTTTGTATACATTTGTGCATACCTACTTGTGTCTATATGTGTGTGTGTGTCTGGGTATGCATGTGTGTATTCATGTGTGTATGCGTGTGCATGTATGTACACCTGCATGTCAGTATAATCCTACACCATTAATATATTTAACCAAACTTCCCCTGTTGTAATTGTAGTGACTTCGTAATTAACAGTCGGTGCTACATGTAAGTATGACTCCAATAATGTGCATAACTTGCTCTTGTAGCAACTAGAAACTGACTCTGCTACTAACAAGCGAGTCTCTTAGCTTTTGTTGTTATACTTAGTATTTAGTATGTCTGAGATGTGTACAAACTTACACCAAAAAATTAAACCTAAAGATTGTATGTTTAGTTTTAGCACGTTTGTGATATGTACAAACTTAGACCAAATAGTTAGACCTGGTGGTTGCTTAAATTAGTCTTTTTAGTACCTCTAAAATGTTTACAAACTTAAACCAAAAATTTAGACCTAGAGGTTATTTATTTAGTCTCTATTGCATCTGAGATGTGTATAAACTTAGACCAAATAGTTAGACTTAGAGTTTATTATTTAGTCTTTAGTACTTCTAAACTATGTACAAACTTAGACCAAATAATTAGACCTGAATCTTGTTCATTTAGTTTTTAGTACCTCTAAAATGTGTATAAACTTAGATGAAATAATTAGACCTAGAGCTTGTTTGTTTAGTCTTTAATACATATGATAAATGTACAAACTTAGATGAAATAGTTATGCCTAGAGGTTATTATTTTGTCTTTAGTACCTCGACTATGTGCAAAATTAGACCAAATAATTAGACCTAGATGTTCCTTATTTAATCTTTAGTATCACTGAAATGTGTACAAATTAGACCAACTAATTAGATCTAGAGATTATTTACTACTTTGAGATGTGTACAAAATTAGGCCAAATAGTTAGAGCTAGTGGTTGTTATATTTAGTCTTTAGCACCCCTGAGATGTCAACAAATTTAGACCAAGAGGTTGTATGATTTAATTTTTAGCACCTTTGAGATGTGTACAAAATTAGACCAAGAGGTTATTATATTTAGTCTTTAGTACCTCTGAAATGTGTACAAACTTAGACCAAAGAGTTAGACCGAGAGGTTTGTTTAAATCTGTCTTTGCTACCTCTGAGATATGTGCAATATTAGATTAAATAGTTAAACTTACAGGTTATTATATTTTGTCTTTTGTATTGCTGAAATGGTTCTAAATTAGACCAACAAAGTTAGACCAAATAGTGAGACTTGGAGGTTATTTATTTAGTCTTTAGTAACTCTGAAATATGTCCAAACTTAGACCAAATAATTAGACCTAGAGGTTGTTATATTTTAGTCTTTAGTATCTCTGTTCAAATTTAGACCAAATACATAGAACTAGAGGTTATTTAAATTAGTCTTTAGTACTTCTGAGATGTGTACAAACTTAGTAAAACTAGACTTAGAGCCTGTTGATCTTGAATGCAAAAGAAAATAACAAAGAAATTGAGCAAAGCTTTTGTTGTTAAAATGTTTGAAAAAAAAATGTCATCTTTATGACTGAGTGTTGTATTTGTAGGGATCATGTGTTGATCCCCTTCCCTTCCCCTTTTTGTTCACTTTCCTCTGCTTCTTTTTTCCATTTATCCATGTTCAGTTTCTAAAAGTTTTACCTGATGTTGTCATTCAGTTAAAGTCCTCTATTTAGACCAAAAGTACATTAACTTCAGTGAAAATATTTAGTAACATTCAACTATTTTTTATCAATCTACTTTTATGAACCTACAGATATCTGGTCACATACCTTCTATAAATAATAATAATTAGTCATATTTTTTCTTTTGAAAACATTGAATGCCTGCAAAAAAAACTAAGGGAGCTAAATCTGTAATTTCTGCCAATCAAAAATGTTCGTTTACATGCATTTATAATATTTTATGAAATCCTTTAAACCCTAGCATTTAAACCAGCCATATCTGGCCCCAATATTTTACCTGTTTTATGTTCAAACTGGCCAGATCAAACCTCTCAAAACTATGTTACATTGTCATTTTAAAAATAAACAATTACATCATTGAAATCTCAAAGCTATGAGATAAAGCATGATTGACTCAAAACTGTGGATAAATAAGCATTACATTTGATAATTGAAATGTTAAAGGGTTAAATAGTGGCTTTAAAGTATATATTTCTACTTGTATACAAGGACAGAGAGCTTAAATGTGCTCCTATGGTTATTGTATGACATCTCAGCATTTACTAAAATTTCAAATTGAGAGAGAGCTGTGATTTTTTTTGTTATGTGTGAGTTATGGATTTCTTTTTTATAATTCTAAAATACAAGTTTTTGAAATAAAAATTATTAGAAAAACTAGTGTTACTTGTAAAATGACAGGTAACTTTGGGAGTAAGCTTTTACTATTATGAGTAAGATCAGGAAATATGGCATACATATATACAAAATAATTCTTTCTCTTTTACTCTCTTTTACTTGTTTCAGTCATTTGACTGCGGCCATGCTGGAGCACCACCTTTAGTCGAGCAAATCGACCCCGGGTCTTATTCTTTGTAAGCCCAGTACTTATTCTGTCGGTCTCTTTTGCCGAACCGCTAAGTGACGGGGACGTAAACACACCAGCATCGGTTGTCAAGCAATGCTAGGGGGACAAACTCAGACACACAAACACACATACATATATATATATACATATATACGACAGGCTTCTTTCAGTTTCCGTCTACCAAATCCACTCACAAGGCTTTGGTCGGCCCGGGGCTATAGCAGAAGACACTTGCCCAAGATGCCACGCAGTGGGACTGAACCCGGAACCATATGGTTGGTTAGCAAGCTACTTACCACACAGCCACTCCTGCGCCTATGTTATTTAACTTTTTCTGGACGCTACGCATTAATACGTTAATCTCCATATAATAATCCTTTCCACAATAGGCACAAGGCCTGAAATTTGGGAGAGGGGACTAGTCAATTACATCAACCCCCAGCTTTTCACTGGTACTTATTTCATTAATTGTTATTTAACTTTTATCAAATTTCTTGGTGTTTATACAAAATGAGCAAATTAAAACTAACTTTTAAAGGATACAAATTTCTCATTTATGTATTTGCAATAAATATGATATTTTTTAAAATTTTATCAACATAGTCACATTGTAATCCATTGAAAATCTATCTCTGGAAAAAATGTGTAATTTTCAGAAAATATCTATTTCTTTTTCACCCCCCCCCTCTCAGGGGTTCTTGATCATTTTTTATTTATGGGGCCCCTTTGATTACTATTTTATTTTATTCTGGTGGATCCCCATAGTCATTCGGTGTATAAAAACTAGCTTTATAGATGCTTCTTTGAAAATTCCTATTTTGTTTTTCACACATTAACTTGTGTAGGGTGAACTATGTAAAATTATTAGAGAGAGAAACCTAGCTGTTCCTTGCAATACATATCAATAAATACACCTAGAGCAAAATAATTTTAGGGACCCTTAAAATACTATTGTGGATCCCCAATTTACTATTTTGCTGTGTGGACCCCCTAAAATCTTATATGGACCCTGGTGAAGAACCATTGCTCTGTACGATGTAAAAGTGATTGCAGTAATCAACCAACCAAACAACTAGCCAACAGTTAGGCAGTGAGCTGGCAGAATCATTAGCACATTAGACGAAATGCTTAGTGGTATTTTGCCCACCACTACATTATGAGTTCAAATTCCTCTGAGGTTGACTTTGCTTTTCATCCTTTTGGGGTCAATGAAATAAGTACCAGTGAAAAGCTGGGGGTTGATGTAATTGACTAGTTCCCTCTCCCAAATTTCAGGCCTTGTGCCTATTGTGGAAAGGATTATTATATGGAGATTAACGTATTAATGCGTGGCGTCCTGAAAAATTGGACACAGGAAAAATTACTAGTACTTGTTTCGTATGTGTGTATAGTTGGTTTGTTTGTATGCATCTCTTGCTCACTCACAGAGCACTAGTTTAGAGGCAGACTATACCAAAGATAAGCTCAATAGGTAGTTTACTTACCAAACAATTGTAGTTTTTCCTGCGTCCATTTTTCTGGATGCTAATCATTAATGGGTTAAGGGCAGTGAGTTGGCAGAATCCTTAATGCATTGGAGAAAATGCTTAGTGGCATTTCTTCTGATACTTTATACTCTAAGCTCAAATGCCACTGAGGTTGACTTTGCCTTTCATCCTTTTGTGTTCAATAAAATAAGTACCACTCAAGAATTGGAGCCAATGTAATCAACTGCCTTCACCTCAAATTCCAAGCCTTGTGACTGTAGTAAAATGAAATTATTATACAGAGATTACAGTAACTAAAATTGACATCAGAATGTTAGGTAATTTCTAAAAGTTTTAGCTGTGTCCACCAACTTTAAACTTACGACAGTAAGTGAATGTTCTAGAAACTGCTGTCAGAAACAATAATACTTCAACAAATCAATAGTTTAGACTGCTTTCTTCTTATAAATATTATTGTTGAGTTTCCTTAAATAGGCCAAGCTATCAAAACCATTTTAGGTATTTTTTTAATCTTTTACCTGTTTCAGATATTAGACTGTAGCTGTGCTAGGGCACTGCCTTGAATTTTTAGTTGAATGAATCAACTCCAGTACTTATATTTTTAGGGCTGGTACTTATTCTATCGATCTCTTTTGCCAAACTGCTAAGTTACAGAGACGTGAACACACCCACACTGGTTGTCAAGTTGTGATTGGGAAACAAACACAGACACACACTCATAGATATACACACACACACACACACACACATATATATATATATATATGTATGTATGTATGTATATATATATATATATAAATGAAAGAATGAGTTGAATATAAATGAAAGAATGGAGTTGAACGACGAATTAACAAAATTCCTTTATTTTCGACATATGTTTCGAAGGCTGCATATTCCTAATTGCGAAGGAATGAGGAGTACATTATGCCGCTTTCTCATCAGGAAAAGCAAGGAACTTATGTCAACATCAAAATACACAAAAAACTTTTAGATGATTGCTCACACGGAGCCCATAGCGATAATGAGTGTCTCTTTAAAATATTCCTTTATATCTATATATTCCTTTAAAGAGACACTCATTATCGCTATGGGCTCCGTGTGAGCAATCATCTAAAAGTTTTTTGTGTATTTTGATGTTGACATAAGTTCCTTGCTTTTCCTGATGAGAAAGCGGCATAATGTACTCCTCATTCCTTCGCAATTAGGAATATGCAGCCTTCGAAACATATGTCGAAAATAAAGGAATTTTGTTAATTTGTCGTTCAACTCCATTCTTTCATATATTTATATTTTTAAAATAAACATACAAATTTCCACACGAAAGCACGTAATCTATGCCCTAGACACGTAACTTCAACCGTGTTTTTTCTGATGTAAATTTGCTACCCATGTATCGGTTAATTCGAATTATCCATAATAAGATAATTCATTCAACTACTCAAATATGTATATATGTATATAGATAATAACAAATTAATAAATAAAACATGCATATATACATACATATATGTACGTACCTACATCTACATGTATATATGGGTACAGGATACCAAAAAACGTCAAACACAATGAGAAACGAAAACATAAACACAAAACCAAGGAAATGGACATTTTTCTTAAACAACAAAAAAATAGAGTACAGGACATACAACACAAGGAAAATTCCCCTTCTTCAGTCGCCTCTGTTTCATCTACTCCGCATTTCATATATATATGACTGGCTTCTTTCAGTTTCTGTCTATCAAATCCACTCATGATGCTTTGGTCAGCTGAGGCTATAGTAGAAGACACTTACCCAAGGTGACATGCTGTGGAATTGAACCCAGAGCCACATGGTTGGGAAGCAAGTTTCTTACCACACAGTCACTCCTGCATCTTGTTTATGTAGCCAAGGCCTTTTGAGGGAAAGCATTAATGTCAGTGGAATTCAAAATTAATTCTCTTCTTACTGAATTCTTGTTAAAAAAACACTTTTTTTCATTAATTTTGGTAACAAGGAAGAATTCAATAAAATATCTTTATCACTATTAAACTGGAATTTGGAACATGAATTAATATGCTATTTTTATGGAAAATTTTAATTTAGTTTACTTTAAAATAAGAAGTTTGTATCGTAGATCCATAGCTGGTTTTGAGTGGTTTGGTATCAAACAAAACTGACTTGTTTTTATAAATCACAGTTGTGTGGGTGGAGAATTGAATCAAATAAAATTTCAGTACATGTCATTTGATCAATTTGCCTAAATACCTGTATTACAGCAAAAATTTATTCTCAGAAACTTGTATTAAGTATTGATCACTAAAGATTTTGTCTGTCATAAAATTTGTTTCTAAAATCACTTAAATCAATATTTTAGATCAGCATAGAGTCTAGAGTTAGTTCTGTAGTTTCATTTTCAACCTTTTAGCATTCAGATTACTCTGTCAAATTATTTATGCTTATTTATTCACATTGTTTTGAATTAATCATGCATTTTCTCATAGCTTTGAGACTGCAATGATATGAGTGTTTATTTTTAGAAAGAAATTGTAGAATAAGTATGAGAGGTCAGATCCGACCAGTCTGAACATAAGACAGGTAGAATATGGGGACTGGACATAGCCAGTTTAAATGCTATTGGGTTAATGTTTATTTGCATAAATCGACGTTTTGGATCATCATAAACTCCAAAGTTCTTTAGTTTTGTATTCAGTGTCTGATTAAAAAAATATAGCTGTCATTGAAAGGGGGGAAAAAAAGCAAGAATCAAATTAGTAATTCTGTAAATTGTTTTGAATATATTTACAATGAATATCACTTAAATTTAAAAATAGAATTTGCTTTAATTAGCATTTGTTTCCAGATAAATATTTTCACTCTAGTTGTACATTTTTATGATTAAACACAATAGGGACTCTCACATCAGATTTTGAATTTTAGTGGCCTTATGGAACATCTGCAAAGACTTCCTTGGCACTATACAGAGGTGGCTTGCCATTGTCTTCCACACACACACACACACACACACACCATCATCATCATCATCATCATTTTAACATTCACTTTTCCATGCTCACATAGGTCAGGCATATAGTTTTTTTTCCACTGACACTGAAGCAACGAGTTTGTTTCACAACTTGAGTTTCACACCACTGCAACCTTCAAACAAAAACTGCAATCCCTTAAATGCCTGATCCAAAACATTGCTTCACTTGAAGTTCACAGCGGTGTAAAACTCAAATCATAATACAAACTCCCAGCTTCAGTTTCAATAAAAAAAAATGTATATCCTGTTGAACATGTAATGAGCACTCCATTCTCTTTGTTTGGCATAAAGCAACATATATATATATATATATATATATATATAATTGAAAAAATTTGGAGTCAACAAGGAGTATGGTTGGACATCTATTTTCAACCACTACAGTTGGAAGTACGTATAATACTACTACTGGATAGCACAGGGTGTAATCTGAAGGTGGATGAGCTTTATACTGTACTCTACTACGTTCTTAACAGAATGTACCATAACTTTATATCT
Source organism: Octopus sinensis (assembly GCF_006345805.1). Lineage (NCBI taxonomy): Eukaryota > Metazoa > Mollusca > Cephalopoda > Octopoda > Octopodidae > Octopus > Octopus sinensis. The sequence continues at coordinate 76,966,273 of NC_043001.1, forward strand.
ACAGTACCCTGAAGGTACACTCTGACACCTCATCGTTACTGTCTTGTCTCCCTTTCTAGCTGGAGTAACCATGTATCTCCTCGCAGCAAGACAAGACACCTGTTCCTGTCTCTATTTCTCTGTACACCTACCACAAAGCCACCTTCCCTAATACAACACTCCCACACAGTCAAGGAGTCTTGTGTTGTTAGTTACTTGGTGATCTCACTGGTGCTGGTGCCACAAAAGAGAAAAGCACCTTGAGTCGGGAAGGGCATCAATCTGTTGAAGCCATATCAAAGCAGACGCTGGAGCTCAGCACCATCTTCTGGCTTTGTCAGTTCCTGTCAAACCATCCAATCCATGCCAACATAGAACTTGGACATTAAATGATGATGATATCCACAATGATGATCATGATGCCTGTACTCCATTAAGGAATTCAGTTTTTTTTTCATATGAAATTACAATTCTAAAATATGAAAAGCAAAACAAAGGAAACTGGAAAAGAAAACTTGAATTTTCAGTGTCTTTTAATCCTTTAAGTATTCAGATTCCTCTGTCAAACAATGCTTATTTAATTAAACTGGTTTGTTTTAATCAAGCATTATCTCATGAAGCTTTTGAGATTTCAATGATGTGATGGTATATTTTTACAATGACATTGTATGGTAAGTGTGAGAGGCTGAATCTAGCTGGTTTGAACATAAACTGTATAGAATATTCAGGTCTGATATAGCAGTCAGTTTAAATGCTTAAAGGGTTAATGTTGTAGTCTACGGTTGTCATCCACCCCACCCCTACCACTCCACCCCACCCCCTACCACATCCATTGCTTTGTGGGTGAAACTGGGTAGATGGAAATAATGCAGAAGCCTGACTAGGGGAATTGAACCTATAATTCCAAGATTTAACCTTTACATCTAAGAATTCATGCATATTAAGGGTACATAATGTTTTTGGAATACTCAACCACATACATGTGGATGGATCCTTGTATCAGTTCTGACTTATGTAGAGTAGTTATAATAACTGGTGTGATAGGTGTTGTTGATTTCGCTATAGTTGTTTTTGCTGTTGTTGTTTTGACTTTTTTTTTTTGTTGTTACCGTTGTTGTTGTTGTCATCATTGCTATTAATATCATTGTTTTTATTTCAGTAGTTGTTGTTGATATCATTGTCATTTTTTTTTTTGTTTTTATTGTTTTTGAAAACATGGGATGAGGTGGTGATCTTTGGTTGTTGGGCCCTACAGAGGCATTGACAAGTGACCGAGACGTCTGGCAATTTGCTGTGCTTGAGAAGACACATCAAGCTAAGTGAACTGATGTCGTTGCCAGTGCCGGTGACATGTAAACGGCACGTGTGCTGGTGAAACATAAAGGGCACCCATGCCACTGACATGTAAAAGGCACCCATGCCAGTGAAATGCAAAGGGCACCAGTGCCAGTGACACATAAAAAGCACCCCTACTGGAGGCACATAAAATGCCCAGTACACTATAAAGTGGTTGGCATTAAGAAGGACATTCAGTCTTAAAAACCCAGCCAAAACTGATGACTGGAGCCAGGTGCAGCTCTCTAGCTTAACAGTCCCAGCCAAAACGTCTAACCCATGCCAGCATGGAAAATGGACATTAAATGATGGTGTTGTTTTTACTGTTATTGTTTGGCTTGTTTTTCTTGTTGTTACCACCATTGTTGCCATCATTGCCAGTAATGTCATTGTTCTTGTTGCAGTTGTTTTTTAGTCATCATCATTTTTGTTGTTGCAGTCAGTTGCTATTGTTGTTCGTATTTAGCCCCGGGCCAGTCCTAATTAACCAGACAGATTTATGATCACAGACACTTTTCCATTTATGACCATCCTGCCTTTATTTTTATTTTTTTCCACAACATAGTCTATCAAAGACTACATTCTCCAATATGTCTTTCCTTTATTCTTAAAATGGGAGGTTGGGTGATTTAAGGCAAGTTTGACAGTTAATTTTAGCAGATCAAGAAACTCCCTGATTGGTTCGTGACTCCCACTTGTTGACTCAGTCTCTCCTTTGTCGTTTGATATTATTGTTGCTTTTGTTGCTATTATGAGTATTGTTATTGATGTTGTAGTTGTTGTTGCAATCATTCTTCTTTTCATTGAGATCATTGTTCTTCTTGATAATATCACTTAAGTTGTTGTTGTTGTTCTTCTTCTTTGTCTTGTTAACCTTGTCAGAGATGCAGTTATCGATATTTTTTGCTCCAACTGTTGTTGTTGCTGTTGATATTGTCTTTGCCTTGCTGCTGGTCATGACAATGCTATAGTCGCTGTTGTTGTTGTTGCTAATGCTTCCATTGATGTTGCAGTTGTTGATGCATTTCTGCAGCTGAAATTGTTGTTGTTGCTATTAATGCATTTTATTGTTGCAGTACTTTTTGGTGGTTTCTATTGTTGCTTTTGTACTGCTGTTGCTGCTTCTGAAGATGCTGTATTAATAACTGTTAAGCTGTAGCAGCAGCAGTAGTAGTAGTAGTAGTAGTAGTAGTAGTAGTTTGTAGCAGTAATTAGCTACTGACATTTAATAATTATAATGAAGTGTTTTGCAATTAGTGTTTTCCAATATATTATGTAGTAATCAACATGCGATTTTACTATTTAGGAGAATGTTGAGCAGTGGTGGGGGTGGGGTGATGGAGAGGGTCAAGACGTAACATGGTTAAGAAGAAGTAAGATGTAAGACTCATAACTACATGGTGCTGGGTTCAATCCCTGAAAATGGGACTGCTGTCTTCCCGCATAACCTTGGATTCAGCACAAACCCTTTGAGAGAAATTTGGTAGACAGAAACTGTGTGGAAGCTCTGTCAGAGGAACCATTTCTGTTTTCAAGTGTTGACCTTAATTTACCTCCAGGTTTAAGAGCCCTCCCTGCCTCCACACACTTGGCCCTTGGCTGAAAGATTTTTGCAGAGTTCACCCTATTGTAATCATTCAGGCCTCATCTCCAGTTTGCAGATGATTTACTCCTTTCTTCCCATCAGTCTGGGAGGCCTTGAAAAAGAAAAATGATAGGTACAACCCTTCTCATTCTAATTTTAAAGCACCCTTGATATTCAATAGGAATAGCGTTCTTTGGTTAGAAGAAAAGTGGTTGGAGGTGGAGGTGGAGGCTCTTGTTGTTTATTTGTTGTGGTGGTCATGTGTTGCTGTGAGTGGGTTTGGATCTATGGAGGCCTTGTTTTGAAAATAAATACTCCACAGAGCTATAACTGGTCTATTGGCGGGAAGTCAATTGTTTATATCTTTATGCTTGTATCTTTGCAGATGTGTGTACATATACATGTGAGTATATAGGTGTGAACACATATATAGGTTAGATAGGTAGATAGATAGATAGAAAGCTGATTGGTTGAATAAGTAGAAATATATGCATGTACGTATATAAACATATATATATTATAGTTATGTGCACTATGATATATAGATGCATGTATAGTTTACATTTGTGAGAGAGATTGTGTTCATATATATGCATCTTTGTATGCAAGTGTATACACACACTTTTAGCAGTTGATAATGATAGCAATATGCCAGACATTGTATAAGGTACTTCCTTGCACTCACTTGGTTGTGGTGGTGGTGGTGGTTGTTGTTGTCTTTAATATAGGTCATCCCTGATTTAACAGACCTATACTCAGAGACATTCCAGCTGTGGTCATCCCATTTGTTTCCTGTTTACAGGTACCGTGTTTCTAGAACAACATTAACTAAAACATCCTTCGTCTTATAAGACATTGAGGTGTGATTTGATAAAGAATGAGCTGCTGTTTTTAACATGGTCAAGTGGTCGTTTAAATACTCCCTAGTTGATTCACAGGTTTCATTGTGAGGAGTGAATATTTGCTAATCAACCAGATGGTCATTTTGACTGAGTGTGTGCTCCAAAATGTGTGTGTGTGTAATAGCAGCCTTCATACCAAATATGTAAACAATAATCGCAGGGAGAGTCATGGTGGCAAGCAAAAAGACAGGGTGGAGGAAAAGCAGAAATAAATGTGAAATAAATAGAAAGAGTAGTTTGTTATTTAACCCTAGGTCTTGCCTAAATCAAACAGGTATATTATGCAAGGCATTCTGCCCCAACTAATTCTGTCTAACCCATACAAGCATAGAAAAGTGGTCATTAAGTGAAGATACTCTTTACTCTTTTACTTGTTTCAGTCATTTGACTGTGGCCATGCTGGAGCACTGCCTTTAGTTGAGCAAATCGACCCCAGGACTTATTCTTTGTAAGCCTAGTACTTATTCTATCAGTCTCTTTTGCCAAACCGTTAAGTTACAGGGACGTAAACACACCAGCATTGGTTGTCAAGCGATGTTGGGAGGACAAAGACAGACACACAAACACACATATATATATATATATACATGTGTACAACAGGCTTCTTTCAATTTTCCGTCTGCCAAATCCACTCACAAGGCTTTGGTCAGCCCAAGGCTATAGTAGAAGGTGCCACACAGTGGGACTGAACCCAGAACCATGTGGTTGGTAAGCAAGCTACTTACCACACAGCCCCTCCTACGCCTTGATAATGATAAACATCAATTTAAGACAGAAAAGAGAAAGAGGCTTAATGTAATGCACTCAGTTACACAATCACCTGGCAAGTGGTAGATCCATGGTTCAATTCCTATCAGTTGTCTGTTTTTCTTTCATGTTGTGAATTGGTGTTTACAATGTCTACATGATTTTATGCTGAACATCTTGGGACGACATAGGTGCAGGTAGTACAGTGTGGTCAAGAAGTTTGTTTTGCAACCACATGGTTTTGGGTTCAGTCCCACTCTATGGCCCTGGACCAACCAATGACTTGTGAGTAAATTTGGTAGATGGTGTGGTTATCATGTACATAAAAGTGTGTGTGTGTATGTGTGTGTCTATTTGTCACCACCTCACCCCCCACTACTTGATAATCGGTATTGGTTTGTTTACAACCCTGTAATTTAGTGGTTCAGCTAAAAAGGCCATTAGAATAAATACTAGGCTTAACAAGAAAAAAAAGTACTGGGGTTGATTTGTTCCACCAAAAAACCCTTCAAGGTGGTTACCCAGCATAGTTGCAAGCCAACAACACAAACAAATAAAAGATGAGAGAAAAATATTCTTAACTCTTTACCATTCAAACTGACCATATATGGCCAAAATATTCTATGTTCAAATTGGCCAAATCGGGCCTCTCACACCAACCCTACAATATCATTCTAAAAATGAAGTTACCTCATAAAAATCTCAAAGCAACAAGTTAGAGCATAATTAATTCAAAGCGATATGAATAAATAAGCATTTCACTTGACAGAATAATCCAGATGCCACGGGACTAATTCATTGCAGAACAGAGTTTTCCACAACACTATTTTCTCTTTTATCTCTTTTACTTGTTTCAGTCATTTGACTGTGGCCATGCTGGAGCACCACCTTTAGTCGCGCAAATCAACCCTAGGACTTATTCTTTGGAAGCCTAGTACTTATTCTATCGATCTCTTTTTTGCCGAACCGTAAAGTTACAGGGATGTAAACACACCACCATCGGTTGGGGAGACAAACACAGACACACACATATACACGCACATACATATATATATATATATATATATATATACACACACACACACACACATTTATATGACAGGCTTCTTTCAGTTTCCATCTACCAAATCCACTCACAAGGCTTTGGTCGGCCCGAGGTTATAGTAGAAGACACTTGCCCAAGGTGCCACACAGTGGGAATGAACCCAGAACCATATGGTAAACAAGCTACTTACCACACAGCCACTCCTGCGCCTATATTGAAATAAACTAAGGAAGAGGTTTATAAGATTTACGTGGAGTATCGCAGTCATCTGGCCCAGATTTTTGAAAAAAGGTTTGTCACTAGGATGTGGGGAGTATAGTAGAGAAAGTTCCCATGATACCGAGTGGCAGATGGGGATATAATGTTAATTATTGCTCAGCCCCTGGGTTCACACTAACTCAGTTAGTAAGGGTTAGTAAGGCAGGAAGGATCTCATTCATTGTCATATGAAGTAACGGGAGCAACCATACATGTCACAGTAGGAGAAAAGAGCAGGAGTGGGGGAAGGGGAATTCAGACATCCTAGTTTTGTGCAAGTATATTTGCAGAAAAAACTTCAATAGAGAGCAGATATCACTTCACCATTAGACTTGAAAGAAACTTCGTCAATAAAAGAATTAATTAGAGAAGAGAGAAATCTTATTAAAACAGAATAATTTGCTGAGATTGGGAGAGAGAGAATTTGATGAGTTTCATAACAGTAGTAATAAATAATAATGAGTCTCTTAGCTTAATTAATGTCTCTGCTTTGCAGGTCATAAAAAGCTCTGTGAAGATGCCATTGTTGCAGTTTGTTCATACACACACACACACACACACACATGTATGTATACACACGTGTGTGTGTGTGTGTACGAAATATACACATTTATGTCTATATATATATATATATATATATATATATCATCATCATCATCATCATCATCGTTTAACGTCCGCTTTCCATGCTAGCATGGGTTGGATGGTTCAACTGGGGTCTGGGAAGCCCGAAGGCTGCACCAGGCCAGTCATATCTGGCAGTGTTTCTACAGCTGGATGCCCTTCCTAATGCCAACCACTCCGTGAGTGTAGTGGGTGCTTTTTATGTGCCACCGATACAGGTGCCAGACGAGGCTGGCGAACAGCCACGCTCGGATGGTGCTTTTTACGTGCCACCGGCACGGAGGCCAGGCGAGGCTGGCACGGCCACGATCGAATGGTGTGTTATGTGCCACCAGCACAGAGGCCAGTCGATGCGGTGCTGGCTACGGCCACGTTCGGATAAACCTCTTATGTGCCACCGGCACTGGTTCCACAACTACAAATTCCATTGATATTGATCGATTTCGATTTTGATTTGATTTTTGATTTTTTTGAATTTCACTTGCCTCAACAGGTCTTCACAAGTAGAGTTATGTGTCCCAAGAAGGAAGGTATGCACAGGTGGACTGACTACGTCCCAGGTAGGGGCCACGGGTTATGGCCTCACTTGTCCTGCCGGGTCTTCTCACGCACAGCATACTTCCAAAGGTCTTGGTCTCTGGTCATTTCCTCGGTGAGACCTAAAGAGCGAAGGTCGTGCTTCACCACCTCGTCCCAGGTTTTCCTGGGTCTACCTCTTCCACAGGTTCCCTCAACCACTAGGGTGTGGCACTTTTTCACACAACTATCTTCATCCATTCTTACCACGTGTCCATACCAGTGTAGACGTCTCTCTTGCACACCACATCTGATGCTTCTTAGGTCCAACTTTTCTCTCAAGGCACTTACATTCTGTTGGGTATGAACACTGACATTACACATCCATAGGAGCATACTGGTTTCATTTCATGCAAGCTTACGCATATCCTCAGCAGTCACGGCCCATGTTTCACTGCCATGTAGCATGGCTGTTCGTACACATGCGTTATACAGCCTGCCTTTTACTCTGAGCGAGAGGCCTTTTGTCACCAGCAGAGGTAAGAGCTCTCTGAACTTTGCCCAGGCTATTCTTACTCTAGCAGTTACACTTTCGGCACACCCGGTCCCGCTACTGACTTGATCACCTAGGTAACGGAAACTATCAACTATTTCTTGTTTTTCTCCCTGGAATGTGGCGGAAGATGGTCTCTGTGCATTTTCAGTGTTTTTTTGTACCAGAGCATCTGCCACATACAAAAACTATATTCCTAGTTAACCTTCCTTTGACATTGCTGCACCTCTTATGTGTCCATAGCTTACACTTGGTGCATCTTATAGAGTTCCTACCTACGCCTTTTCTACAGATCGAACAGGGCCATCTACCTGAAGGCGTTTGTGATTTGTCTACCTTTCTACTTATTAGGACTTTGGTTTTAGCTAGGTTGACTCTAAGGCCCTTCGATTCTAATCCTTGCTTCCACGTCTGAAACTTCTCCTCCAGTTCTGATAGTGATTCAGCAATTAGAGCAAGGTCATCAGCATAAAGGAGCTCCCAGAGGCATACTGTATATATATATATATATATATATATATATATGAGGATATACATATCTATACTTCAGTGAATATACATACGTACTCACATGCACTTATACACTCATATATATCAAAATATACATAAACATTCTTATATATATATATATATATATATATATATTAGAGTAAACATATATACCCAAGTATATAATAGAGTAATACATATACACAGACATTAAGATACACACATAAACAAACCCAAATATACATATATACTTATATAGCCATGTTTGCACCCCACCCCCACACAAACATATATAGAATACTTACTTGTACAAGTATGTAGCATTGTATTAAATAAGTTAAAAACATATAATAAATGCACAAACAAATGGGAAACAGACACAGAAGGTTGCCAACTCTTCATCAGCCAGAGGGTCAAATGCAATTTCGCTTATACATACATACATACATACATATATACATAATAATAATAATAATAATCCTTTCTACTATAGGTGCAAGGCCTGAAATTTGGGGAGAGGGGGTCAGTTGATTAGATCGACCCCAGTATGCAACTGGTACTTAATTTATAAACCCCGAAAGGATGAAAGGCAAGTCAACTTCGGCAGAATTTAAACTCAGAACATAAAGACAGACGAAATACCACTAAGCATTTTGCCCGGTGTGCTAATTGTCGCCTTAGGAATAATAATAATAATAATAATAATACTAATATTGTCACCTTAAGAATAATAATAATCTTTTCCACTTCACACATAAGGCCAAAAATTTGGTGGGAGGTGGCTAGTTGATTACATTGACCCCCTGATATTTATTTTATCAATCCTGAAAACCAACCTCAGTGGAATTTGAACATAGAATGTAAAAACAGATGAAATGTCATTAGACATTTTGTCTAACATGTTAACTATTGATATATTCTTTAATAATCACAAGGGCTTGCAGAGATACAAAAATATGATACTTTCATTAGGAGTCACAAAAGAAAGTGGAGTGTGAAAGAGAAGTTTATAAATGACAAAAAGAGAGAGAGAGAGAGAGAGAGATGTAATACAATATATGAATGAACATACTAAGATTTTTTTAAAATACATATATTTGTACAGAAATAAAGTATGATAAAATATGTAATTATTAATGCAAAATATAATTTAAAAGAAATAAAACCTGAAAGAGTACTGGCTTAGTTGGATTTAGGCATTCCAAAGCTGTATTTGCTATCTGGTTTTGTGTAGGAGTGCAACCGAATCCACTGGTAAGCATTTTTGAGACAGTATTGAAAATCCCCATCTTTGAAGTATACTCTTTTAAGTTCATGGAGATGGCTTAGTTTTACTTTTACTAGTAATCTATCTTTTGCATGTTGTTTATATTCTGAATCTAACAGTTTGTGTGTCATTCTAACTTCTTCAAAAAGTCTGTGCCACTACAGAAGAGTGATTTTTGTATATTAATTGCCTGTTTGATTTGAGAAGTATGGTGAATTTTAATTCTTCTTCCTCCTCTTCCTTTTCTTCATTATTTTCCTGAGAAAGGTTATCATTGTTGTTATGGGGAAATTGTTCCTCCTTACCCATTTCTGTGGTTCTATACTTAACCATCTTTGTGAGTCATCTGTTCCCCCCCTTTCATGTTTTCACAAATACTTTTTAGGTTTTCATCTACAACTACTATTTCCTCTTCATCACAGCATAATGAAATGGTAAAACTGGTTGTTACTGTGGGGAACAAGATGTTTTTTTATCTACCTGTAATACAGGACATAAAGGAATTTCATTTGCCATTCCAAGAGTTTTGACTAACAATGGTCAGCAAATTGGAATTTGTTGTTCTTTTTGCTATTGCAGTTGTTCATTATTTTCATTTCCTTTGTGTGTGTGTATGTGCATGCGTGTCCATTCACACATATATTTGTTTAGTCTTCTTAGGTTTTGGGGGCATTGACTATGACAAATGTACAAATGTAACGGCTATCGGCCGCCTTTCCAGTATGGCTCTGAGGCCGTTAGGAATCATTAGGATTTGCAAATACATCTCACTACATGTCACCTTTCATTAGCCCTGCTTTTACTTCTTGTCCATATTCTGAGACAAAACTGATGTGACTAGCCACAGATCTATGCCATTTTCAACATCTCTTATCATTCTTGTATTTCTTTAACCTGGACACAAATACAGAGTCTGTAAAAAAAACAAAAAAAAAACAAAAAATATTCACACTTCAGGGAAGGAAAAATCTGTATAAATACTTAACCTGTATAAGTACCTCTATAAATATAAATACCCCTTCTAATATTTTATCAAATTGCAATAACACTGAATTAAAATATTTATACAGATTTTTCCTTTCCTGAAATGTGTATGCTTTTTTTTTTTTTTTTTGCCAGATTCTGTATATAGTCAGAAGTATATCTGAATATTTCAGCCTGTGTTTTGGCTGACTCATCAGTTTTGAATGTCCTGCAGATATTGTCATAACTTTTGCTTCTTCAGTTGAGAAGGTTTCTCCTTAGATGTTCTAAAGTGTTTATTGCAATTCTTGCCAAGAGGTCAGATTTAATCCACTTCTATCCTTACATAAGCAGAAATATATGATTCTTCCTCTTTGCTCTCTCATGGTTCTCTCCTGTTACAAATAAATATTCTTCAGTTGTACAAAATTCTCCCATCGTCATCATCATTTAACGTCCACATTCATGCTGGCATGGGTTGGATGGCTTGACAGGAGCTGGCCAGGTAGAAGGCTGCACCACATTTCTGTGTCTGTTTTGGCATGGTTTTTATGTTTGGATGCCCTTCCTAACACCAACCACCCTCTCATTGGTTCATATAAGGGACTGCTGTTTTTATTGTTTAACCCCAGGTCAGTCTGTTTAAACAGACCTATGACACTGTAACAAAATTTTAATTTCTTTTTTTTTTTTGTCTTTGGTCAGTAAGAGTTATTTCCTATTTGCCCCTATCTAGAAATTAAAGGAAATAACTTCCATTCCCTTCAGACTTTGCTTTTGTGCCTTGGACTTCAATGATTTGGAATTGACCTATTTTCCATTACATTTCAGAGATTCAGTGCTGTGTTGCTGAAGCAGAAATATCATTATAGCAAATATTCTGTTCATTACCAGAGATTTGCTTGTCAGTTGCTTGACCTTAACCACTTGAGCATGTCCCTTAGTGGCTAACAATATGTGCATCTCTGATCATGAGCAGGTGTAGGGTGGAGTGCCTCATAGCCATGTGTTGAGAGGGATTCTTTAGGGTTTGAATAAATGTAAGAAAAGCAAAGTTTGAAGGTAATATTAGTAATTTTTCATACTTTCTAGGGGTAAACAAATAGGGAATAATAGTTGCTGCCCAAGGATAAAAATCATGTTAAGCAGAGTGATCAAAGGTGTTCCAACCATCCTTTCCTAAGGCACTGCCTATCTAGGACTACATTACTCAATGTGCCCTCTATTACTCAATATGCCGTCCTTTTTCTCTATGATGCTAGCTTGTAGTTGGAGGGAGATTTGGCTGCTATTTCTAACAGGCCAACAACCACATAGATGTTCTCTCTGGAATTGTTAGATTAGAGGGTCACATGACATATAAAGAAGCTTCTTCATTGGCCTATGTTGACGTACGGGGACTACATAATCCCTCCAACACCCCCTCCCATCAAGTAAACTATACCATGTTTTTTTTCTTTTTTTTATTTTGGCGAGGGGAACTTAGCTTTGGTAGTATTTTAGTAACCCCTTAGAAGTTGGCTCTTGTAGAGATTGAACTTTGAACCATGAAGTACAATAAGTTGGCCCTAAGCCACTTTAGTAATCCTACTATATCCATTGTGAGTATGTGTGTGTATGTATGAGTGTGTGTGTGTTTCTGTGAGTTTGTCTGTATGTATGTATGTGTATGTCTATATGTGTATGTGTGTGTCTATTTGTGTGTGTGTGTGCCTATCTATATATGCTTACTTGTGTGTATCTATATCTATGCATTGTACACACATGCATATATATGTTTGTGTGTGTAGATGTCTGTTCACTCAAGGATGTGTGAATCTGTATATGAAAAGATATATTTGTATAAATATCCTTTTTCTCTCTATTTTTACCATTCGTCACTGATTTCCTTGTCGTTGTATCACCTTCATTCTTGCCTTCATCTCTCTTTCATGGCTCCTACTATTCTATATGTATATATAAATGACCTGCAGAGACACTGTATTTCATTATGCAGCCATAATATACTACAAAGTATATTAAATACTTTTATAAATCAATACTATGTTCTACTGTGTTAGCAGTGCTATTACAGCATAACAAATCAGTGTTGGCTATAATTTTTATAGAAAATCTATTGATATAAGCCTAACAAGTAATATATTTATATATATATATATATGTACGTATGTACATGTATATTAATGAATATATATATATATGTATATATATATATATATATATATATATATACATACATACATACATATACTTATATACATATATACATGTATATATATATACATACATATACTTATATACATATGTATGTATATATATATATATATATATATATATATATATATATATATATACACACACACACACATGTATATATATATAGAGTACATCTATATACACTCTTGCTTTGCTATGTATATGTAGCTGATGGTTTCTTTTTAATCTGGCAGGTTTCTCCAGTCTTGAGACGTAAGTGTACCAATCTTAGTCCCATATAAACCATCTGTTTCTGATATTTAGTTCCGTTGCTCGCCAAAATAGTTCAGCCCTTTTACTCTGTCTTTTATTACTTCTTTCCCTCTACCTCAACCCCTATATAATCTCTCTGTTGTTCCATCTAACCCTTGTTTTCTAAAACTAATATAACCCATTCATATGTCTGTGAACTTCTTATCCAACTATTGTTATCTAATGATTTATCTATTTGTCTGTGTGTGTGTGTCTATCTCTGTTGATTTATATAACATCACAATCATCATCAGCAGCAAGAACACCACCATCATCATCACCACCACCATGATCATCAGCACCACTACTGTCATCATCATCGCCACCATCTTAATCATCATCATTTACCCGTGACTGATGCAGCCAGTCATTGAACTGCCACTGCAGACATTCTGGCCATGAGCAATCACCAGTGATATTCCTCCTTAATCTTATGGCAGGAGCGCTGTGCCCTGAAGAACAATCCAATCCTTGATGTTATTATACCAGGAATATTTATTGTCCCCCTTTTTTACCTCTCTTCCTTCAACTGCATCCCATAGAGAGGTTTCCAAATTTATATCATTATCTGGTCAGGCAGCTTACACAGACCAATGCAACTCTTCCATGCTGCTAGATGTTCTGATGTTCTATAACAGTCTTCATATCTTCTACTTGAAATCCAGTGTCATCCACAAATTGATCAATGTATGCTCTTCTTAACTCTTTAAGTTTGGGAATAAATAGCAAGTCTTTTCATGCAGGACAAAAAAAAAAGGGAAAAATACAAGATGATAGCTTATAATGCAAATGTGGCTTATAATACCACACCCATCTTCAGAATTTAGCAGTGTGTTAATAAGCCACGCCAGTCTTCTGTGGAAGAGAGCATGTTGTGTCAACAAGCTACACCCAGCCTTAAAGGGTTAATCTGCTAATCCTTGTATGTCAATGCATGGCTTTCCAGAGAAGGAGATCACTAAATATTTCATCTTTACATCTTGAGCATTGTTCTGTATCACGTGTACTCCATTCTCTGATCACTGAGAGGGTGATGGGAAGACTGCCATACAGTTGCTACTTTATTGGATGTTGCTGTCAAGAAAGATTGAGAACTACATGAAGCACTCTTGTGTATGTACCACCAAGCTTCTTTGCAAATCTCTTGTTCAGCATTCATGCTGAAGAGCCAGAGAGAAATATATATATGTATTGACCACTTTGAATAAACCCCTCTTCATGTTATCAGGAAGGGAGGACTTCTATACAGCTGAGTCTGTCTAGGGCATTCCATGCTTTTGCAATCCTTACCAAGACATCCTTTCCTGTTGAAGCAATGTTACTTCCCAGGTAGGCAAAGTCATCAACCATCTCCAAAATGGTGCCATTCTGTGTACAGATATCACCTCTTACATTATAGCTCATATATTCAATCTTACTAACATTGATTGACATATTGTCCTGTCTGTGTACTGCAGTCTTAATAGCCGAAATTATGCTTGGTATATACCCATACCCAACAATATTTCAGCACTTTATGGTAGTAAGGAGTGGTTCTTTTTGCTAGTTGACAAATCTGTTTTGTCTTGTTCTCATTATAAGCTTCATAGCAGACTTCTTTGAAGCCTTCCATCAATCCATACATATAGGTAACTGAGAAGCTAGACATTTTCTCTGTGTGTTTGTGTGTGTGTCTGAGCAGAACTCAACATCTATAACGTCCAATTGCAAAACGAAAGTAAGAATGCATTACAAAAGTACTAGAATTAGAAACTTCTTCAGTTTAGCAGTCCCAAACTGTAAATGATGGAAGGTACCTCTAATAACTAAAGTGATAACCAAATCCCAATGTAAACACGGAAGGGGAAGACTTGATGACTGAAACCTTGATACAGAAGACAACAGACAAGTACAACACTTTGTTGCTGACTGAACATGCATTTACAATGAGGAGTCACCACAGTAAAGAAAATGAAGAAATGAGACAGAAAAACATTTGTTGACGAGACAACTAACTTAAGAAGACTTCCACTACAAAATACATTCACTACAGAAACTTCATTAATAGCAAACTACAAATTAAAAAGTAAAAACAATACCCATAGAATAATATAAAGAACTGTCCAAATCAACAAAGGAGTCTCTAAATGGTTGCCTGACCTACTTGATATATCAGCCAAATCACCTTTTATTACCATATTTCCATCAAAATACACTGCCTTTGTTGCAGTTAATTTTTAAAAAAAACGAAGGATTTAGTAAAACACTTTGTCGTTATTGAGCTGGTGCTTGGAACATAAAGTAACATAAAATTTTGATGGAATGGTTTAATTTAAATCTCTTCAACTGTTTGGGTACGCTGCCTTCGTTTCAATTATTTTTGAAAATACTGGAGAGTTTAGTAAAATAGCTTTGCTTGTTACTAAGCCGATGTTTGAAACATATATTAACGAAATATTTTGAAGGAAGATTTTAATTCAAATCACTTCAAAACAGGAAGTTTTATATCACCGAATTGAAGGCAGTCTCAGACAGGTTGATACCAAAAGTGCTTTACCATTACTCTTTTACTTGTTTCAGTCATTTGACTGCGGCCATGCTGGAGCACCACCTTCTAGTCGAGCAAATCGACCCCAGGACTTATTCTTTGGAAGCCTAGTACTTATTCTATCGGTCTCTTTTGCCAAACTGCTAAGTTACGGGGATGTAAACACACCAGTATCGGTTGTCAAGGGACAAACACAGACACACAATCACACACACACACATGCACATATATATATATATATATATACATATAAACAACGGGCTTCTTTCAGTTTCCGTCTACCAAATCCACTCACAAGGCTTTGGTTGGCCCAAGGCTAGAGTTGAAGACACTTGTCCAAGGTGCCACGCAGTAGGACTGAACCTGGAACTAAGTGGTTTGTAAGCAAGCTACTTACCACACAGTACTCCTGCACCATTGTGAGGAAAAAAAATTACATGAAGGCTAGTAATAACTGAGTACTTGATCTGTTCACTGTCCCAGAACCATGATGTTACCATTATCTTACAGGCCATTCTAATACATCCTGCCAATTTCAGATCATGATAATTCATTTATATAAGCCATCACAATACATTCTGTATCTACTACATTGACATCACCCACAAAAATTTATCTGGTTTCATTAACTATGTTTCAATTAACCTAATGAGCATGTATATATCGGCATGATGTTGCGCCTATGTTTTATATCATTGCATGATGTGTTCTGAGATATTTGGGTGTGTCTTTTGAGTGTGGGATTTACTGTCTCCCTCTTGGTTAGCTTTTCTTTGGCATGATGACTCTGTGAATTTTTGATATGTATTATACACAGGTACACACACTCACAAACACCTTATACATCTATCTATCTATCTATCTAATCTATCTATCTATATATATATATATATATATATATATATATATATATAATATATATATATATATATATAACATATATATATATATACACACATTATTATTATTATTATTATTATTATTATTATTAATGAATTTTTAATTTTTCAAATGCATTTTTGATACACATTTCGAGTGGTTACATAGAGAATTGGTAACGTAAATACTACCCTCTTCAGTCAATTACAAAAAAATTACTTATATGTGCACACATATATAATGCATTGATTGCTAATATATTCATATATTATTAATAACAAACTAGCCTGTTCCTATATGAATAATACATTTATAACACAATATGGAAATAGGAATGGGATGTTATTTTGACTGAATGCATAAATAAATAAATAAACACACACACACACACATACATACATCTACAAGGCAGCTTGAAAGTAGGTTGACATTTACCATTTATTCCAGCATAAAAGACATTGCTAGTTTCATAAGTGTTCAAAGTATCCGCCTTCAACATTAAAACATTCTTGGGGTCTGGTGGCCACACTGCAACACACAATGCATAGGTCAAAGCTGGTAGTGATTTCTTGATAGGTCTCTGTAATGAACTCATCTAATTAAGGCAGAATACATGGTTTTCTTTGGAATACTTTCTCTTTCACGGCATCCCAGATAAAGAAATCAATGTACCTAAGGTTTCAGGAATGAGGAGACCAATTGGCACTACCACATCGCCCAGTCCACATCCCTGGGAATGTTATGTCCAGAAAATTTTACACATGAATTGCATAATGAGGTGATGTTCCATCCTATTGGAATAACACCTCACCAAATTTGGACATCACCTGCATTTCAGGCACCGTTTCCCTGCACAGCATGTCAAGGTAGGTGTCACCATTAACTGGGTTCTCAAGAAAGAAAGGCCCATGGACTCCTGTGCATGACAGACCCTCCTACACAGTGACACCTAGCAGGTTCATCTCAGCTGCTATCGTCAGGTGGTGGTGTTTTCGTTATACCAGTAAATGCAGTTATAGATGTTGACATGACTTGACACTTCAAAACTGGTTTCATCCAACCAAATCGTGGCGAGGAATTGTGGGTTTTCACAAACATATTTAGCATAATTCCTGTGAATCTCATACAATGATCTGGGCAATTGTAAATTAGGTGTTACAGGAATTTGGGGTCAGTATGGTTTCAAGTTAATTTTTTCATAAGATGACCCACAGATTTTCATGAGATGCCCAACTCAGCCAATACTCATCTGGTTGACATCGTAGTTTTATTCACAAACATCAATGCTACCTGAATTCCTTTTTCTCAGTGGTAACAGTTCTTGGATGTCTAGATTTCGAGGCATTCTTCACTGGACATATCTCCTCAAATTTGTCTCTTGTAAATTGATCGAAGTGACAGTGGGTCACTGTGGAAGGTTTCTGTTCACTTTTGGCACACCATTTCTGCATTTCAAAATTCTCAGTAATTCCTTAGGATCCTCTTTCTCTTATTATCTGTCAAGTTGCCTACCATTACATCAGACAACTCTGAAAGATAAAAAAAATAAAACTGTCAACCTACTTTATTTACATTATTTACATTCGACAGATATTTGTCCTCATCTTGTTTGTTGTTAACACAACGTCTTGGCTGATATACCTTCAGGTGTCTTGAGGAATTTTCAAATCTGGGTTCTCATTTCGAAATTTCCCCAAGACACCTGAAGAAGGCTGGCAGGTATATCAGCCAAAACGTTGTGTTAACAACAAACAAGATGAGGACTAATATCCGTCAAATGTAAATCATGTACATAATTCCTCATCTCTTAAATATAGAACTGTGTCAACCTACTTTTGCACCATCTTGTGTTGTGTGAGTGTGTGTATGTATTTATATGGTAGAAAAAGAACTCAATACATAAAATAGAGTGCTGTTATTTTGTTATAACTGTAATGTCAAATCAATGAATCAAAAAATGAGAGCTTTATGATGAATTAAAATTGCATACTGCTCACATATATAGCAAAAAATTCATTTATTCCAGAAGTATGTGTGTGTGTGCACCATGCACACAGGTTTCTTAAGGATATATTTTATGTTGTTTTTCCTTTACAGAATTCAAGTTAGTCACTAACAAAGTGGCAATGCTCTTTTGTATAAATCAAGACAGCTCTTGGTGGTTTGTGTTTATCTGAACTGGTTAATGTATGTTTATATGTGTGTTTTATGTGTCTGTTTGTGCATGTTGTGATAGAACACACGTGTGTATGTCTCATTATTGTTTATTTGTATGCACATATATATTCTGTGTGTGTGTTTGTGTGTTCACCCATGAACCTGAAATGTTTAACAGATTTTTACAGTTCCCATGATGAATTGTATCTGAAGAATGTAAGCCAGTCTGTTCTGTTCTCTTTTGGAGAATCCAAGTCATACTTGGTTTCTAAGCAGTTGTTATGTTGCCCAATGCACCTCTGAGAATAAGAACGAATGAACATCTATAGCTTGGATATAAGAGCTGCTATAAGTTTCTCATCAATTCTCAGTGAATATTGTTTCCCCCAACTTTTGAGGAGACAGTTACATGTATGGGGAAGCTGATCCTTACAATGGTACATGACTTTTGCTGCCTATCCTATACAACCATATCTGACTTGTGCTTACACTGGGTTGCTGTTTTTATAGGAATACTCCACCGGTATTCCTTGTTTTTAAAAGTGTGAATGAAGACAGCTGCGTAAAAAAGTGCTGATATCTAATTGTTGGGGATGGGGAACCTGTGGAAGGATTAGACCCAGGGAGATGTGGGACGAGGTGGTGTGATATGATCTTTAGATGTGGAGCCTCATGGAGGCAATGACAAGTGACCATGACTTCTGGTGAGTTACTGTGTCTGAGAAGACCTGTCTAGCTAAGTGAATTGTAGTCATTGCTAGTGCTGGTGACGCATACAAGGCACCTGTGCCAATGATGCATAAAAGACACCCAGTACGCTCTGTAAAGTAGTTGGCGTTAGGAAAGGCATTCAGCCATAGAATCCATGCTCAAACAGACAGCTGGAGTCTAGTGCAGCTCTCCAGCTTACCAGTCTCTGTCAGACTGTCTAAACCATGCCTAGTATGGGTAACCGAAGCTAAATGGTGATGATGATAGATACTTTCTTGTTCTGGTGTGTCTTTGGCTTATCAGTCAGGACTATTCTTCCAGCATATAGCATTGTAGTCCATCTTAACAATGATCTCATGTCTCATGAGAAGATAGCATCTTGCAGACATTTTTGAACAGCTACTGATTGATATGAGTGGTATTTTCCACTTTGGTATGGCACAATTGCTACTTTCTGTTATAACTTGGACATCTAGAGACATCCATATCTCTTTTTTGATCAGATATTCAGTAGCTATTTCCTGTTCTTAGATAACAAAAGTGTAGCCTTCTATGTATGTTACATATTTATCACTGATCCAGGAGTGGTTGCTATTCCTGTGTCAATGTTGTTGATATTCTCAGGCTTATGTGATATGTACCCACCATGCATATGATGAGTACTTCTCTTTCAAGTCTCTCTGTATACAGGTCAGTTTAACCACTTTTAATTCATATAGAGGAGAGATTCTCAACCATTTTTTTAACTATGGACCCCTTTGATTCCTATTTCATTCTCCAAAGACCCATAGCCATTCAATGAATACATGAAAAAAAAAAACTTACTGTATTTTTATAGTTAAATATTATTAGGAATTGTATTAAAAAAATTTCAAATATTTTGTACATTCTCGAATTTATTACTCTTTACTCGTTTCCGTCATTTGACTGTGGCCATGCTGGAGCACTGCTTTTAGTCGAGCAAATCAACCCCAGGACTTATTCTTTGTAAGCCTAGTACTTATTCTATCAGTTTCTTTTGCCGAACCTCTAAGTTATGGGGGACGTAAACACACCAGCATCGGTTGTCAAGCGATGTTGGGGGGACAAACACAGACACACAAATATATACATACATGTACATATATATATATATATATACACACATACATATATATACGATGGGCTTCTTTCAGTTTCCATCTACCAAATCCACTCACAAGGCTTTGGTCTGTCTGAGGCTATAGTAGAAGATACTTGCCCAAGGTGCCATGCAGTGGGACTGAACCCAGAACCATGTTGTTCATAAGCAAGCTACTTACCACACAGCCACTCCTAAGCCTTTATTTTTTTTTTTTTTTTTTTTGCATTACTAAAGCTTATAGCTTACAAATACCAATGCTTTTCTAATGAATGCCTTCAGCTCATTAGTAGATTATTTCAAATTTCATTATCTTCCAAAATCTAGAAAGGTATATTTCAATGATGTGGGGTGTGATTCACCCTTTAGCATTTAAACTGGTTCAAATAGTCTACCTGTTTTATGTTCAAACCAACCAGATCTGGTTTCCCACAGCTATATATCATTCTAAAAATAACAATCACCTCATCAAAATCTTGAAGCAACCACATAATGCATTATCAGCTTAAAATAATGTGAAAGAATAAGTATTACATCTGACAGTAATTTGAATGCTAAAGGGTTAAACTATGGTTATTTATAATTGTCTGTTTAGAATAAAAGTCTAAATTTTGCATATAGTTCATAATTTAATTACACTCTACAGCTGTTTCATTAGCAATAAATATTAATTCTATAATTATGAAATTAAGATACAAAACTAATTTAAATTAAATTAATTTAAAGCATAGTTTATTCCATATCATCAGGAATATTATATAATGTATATTAAATAATTAATATTGATTAATTAGCTGTGTTTGGTTTGGTTATTGATTTCAAAATTTGACTCAGTATGGCTATAGGCACAGACATAGCTGTTTGGTAAGAAGTTTGCTTCACAACCACATACTTCTGGGTTAAGTCCCACTGCACGGCACCTTGGGCAAGTGTCTTCTGCAATAGCCCCAGACTGACCAAAGTATTGTGAATGAATTTGGTAAATGGAAACAACTAAAAGAAGCCTGACGTTTATTTATGAATATATATATTTATGTATGTGTTACTGTCTCCTTGTCTTAAAATCATGTGATAGTTGTAAAATGGTTGTCACCATCATGCAAGAGGTGTCCTTCATTTTCAGTATTCTGTGAGAATATGTCTGGTCATGGGGAAATATTACCTTGCTTGGAAACAGGTAAGGATTGGGGACAGGAAGGGCATCCACCTGTAGAAAATCTGCCTCAACAAATTTCATCTGACCCATGCCAGCATGGAAAAACGAACTTTAAAATGAGATGATGATGATAGTAGTGATGAATATTTATTCCTTTGCAAACATGGTACAGCCTCCACAAAAAATACATATTGCTTACAGTAGACCCAAAAGTAGTGCTATCCCCAGAAAAGTGCCACTCAGGATGGATCACACCCTCTGGCTACGCTAATGGTTGGGATGGCCTATCTTGCTGGAATAAAACGCCGCTTCAAACTTCTCTTGAATGCTTAGCTTGACAGATTGGTGTAGCAAGTTCAAGTAAATGGGACCAGTCACAATATTATATATATATATATATATAAAAATAAAGGGCCACTTAACCCTTTTGATACCAACCTGCCTAAAACTGCCCTTGGTTTTATGATACAAACTTACTGTTTAAAAATATATCTAAGTTAAAATCTTCTATCAAAATTTCATGTTAATTTATGTTAATTAGCTGCTAAATTGTGACAAAATTATTTTATTGAATTTTTTGTTATTTTCAACATTAATTGAAGCAAAGACATCATGTTTCAGCAGAAATATAAGAGGAACACCACCTTTAGTCGAGCAAATTGACCCCAGGACTTATTCTTTGGAAGCCTAGTACTTATTCTATTGGTCTCTTTTGCCGAACCGCTAAGTTACAGGGACGTAAACACACCAGCATCAGTTGTCCAAGAACTGCATTTTGATTCGTTCTCTGATTTGAATTCTGCCCTTGTGTGATGTTTTTTTAAGATTGTTTGGTTGGTGTCAGCTATTTCATCAAGTGTATTTTTTTTCAATCAGAGTTTTCATTTTGGAGCTTTGTAGGAGTGTTAGCTAAGTTCGATTTTATGCCATGAAAGATGTTGGTTATTCCAGGACTGTGTGTGTTAATGAACGGAATCATGTTTTCATTAACTTTTTCCTTAGGTGTCCATAGTTGGGTGATGTTCAGTTTTATTGCCTTTTTAATTCCCTCATTAATAAATAATCCTAAGGGGTATTTCTGCATAGTGAGGAAGCCTTTGAGTTCATTTAGTCAGATTTCACGTATTTTGGGGTCAGTCGCTATAGCACAGATGTGTCTTGCCATGCTGTATGGGATGTTCCTTTTGATGTGTGATGGATGGCAAGAGTAGAAATTTAGATATTGGTGTGTGTCAGTTTTTTTGTAAAATATGTATATATATATATATACACACACGCACACATTCTTTTATTTATTTATTTGTTTCAGTCATTTGAATGCAGCCATGTTGACCCCTGCCTTTAGTCAAACAAATCGACACCAGGACTTATTCTTTATAAGCCTAGTACTTATTCTATCAGTCTCTTTTGCCAAACTCCTAAGTTATGGGGACATTAATACACCAACATCGGTTGTCAATCAATGGTTGGAGGACAAACACAGACATATACATACATATATATATACATATACATATACATACATATATATATATATGTATATATATGTATATATATATATATATATATATATATATTATATATATATATATATATACACACACACACGACGGGCTTCTTTCTGTTTCTATCTACCAAATTCACTCAGAAGGCTTTGGTTGGCCCGAGCTTTAGTAGAAGACAGTTGCCCAAGGTGCCATGCAGTGGGACTGAACCCGGAACCATGTGGTTGGTAAGGAAGCTACTTACCACACAGCCACTCCTCCACCATGTATATATATATATATATTATACAACACACACACACACACACATATATATACATACACAACCATATACTGTTAGACAAGTTTAAAAATACAGAACAAAGATGAATGCATGAAAGTCTAAAAAGATGCACCAAAGAAAAATAAAAGTTAATTTGCTTTAATTTAGTCTAAATTCAGTAGCAGAACATTTCCTATTGAAAGCCATTGATAAGAAATAACATAAAATAGAGTAAAATTGACATAAAATATTTGAAAATATGCAGTAAAGTGCTGTTACTTGTCTTCACAATAACAACAGTGGCTTTTAGAAATGGGGAAAAATTAAAAAAATGAAAAAAATTTTAATTAGATAAATAACTATTATGCATATAACTTTGTGTGTGTATTAAATCCAAGACTGGAATTTCTGGTATTAGTATTAATTCTGTAGTTATAATTGTTTTATTATTTTGGAAATCCATTTTATGAATTCATATGGCTTTTTTATTATTATTATTATTATTATTATATTTTTTCTTCTTCTTCTTCTCTTCTTCTTCTTCTTCTTCTTCTTCTTCTTCTTCTTCTTCTTCTTCTTCTCTTCTTCTTCTTCTTCTTCTTCTTCTTCTTATCTTTTCTTCTTCTCTCTTCTCTTCTTCTTCTTCTTCTTCTTCGTCTCTTCTTCTTCTTCTTCTTCTCTTCTTATTCTTCTATTCTTATTATTATTATTATTAAGGTGGAAAATTGCCAGGTTTGTTAGCACACTGGGTAAAATGCTTAGTGGCATTTTGTCCATCCTTGTGTTCTGAGTTCAAATTCCACCAGTGTTGACTATGCCTTTCATCCTTTAGGGGTTGATGAAAGAAGTACTAGTTGAGGACTGGGGTTGATGTAATTGACTTGCCCACTTCCCTCAAATTGCTGGCCTTGCACCAAAATTATTATTATTATCATTATTATTATTATTATTATTATTATTATTATTATTATTATTATTATACACTCTCACACGCATACAGACACATTTTTTAAAGTACTATTTATATTTCCACCATAATATATTAAAGACACTACTGCATTTGATGAAAGCGTGTGGCTTAGTGGTTAGAGCATCAAGCTCATAATCATGAAGTAGCAAGTTCAATTCCTGGACTGGGCTGTATGTTGTGTTCTTGAGCAAGATACTTTATTTCCAGTTCACTCAGCTGTAGAAATGTGTTGCAATGTCACTGGTTCCAAGCAATATTGGTGTTTGTCTTTTCCTTGGATAAAAATTAGTGGCGTGGAGAGGGGAGACTGGTATGCATGGGTGACTGCTGGTCTTCCATAAAACAACCTTGACCAGACTTGTGCCTTGGAGGGGAACTAACTAGGTGCAATCCCATGGTCATTCATGACTGAGGGGGCACTGCTTTGCTTTACTTGTCCTGTCATACTGACAACTAGCACATTCTCCCAAGCTACCCAACACTTCCTCTTACTGCACCCACCCAATGTTCCTCCTACTCCTCTCCCCAGTGCCTCCATACCTGGAATGTTTCCATTGCATTTCCACTTTGCTCTTCCCCTTTCCCCTTCCTCTAAGCCACACTCCAGTATCTCTCGCTGCTTCACCCAATGCACCCTCCCTCTCTATTCTCTCCCCACAGCTCCTACATTTCTTCAACACCCTTCTCTCTTGACTTACCCTCAAAAACCTTACACCTCTCTTTTCTTTCAATTCTCTTAGAACTCCTCTTCACCCTAGTAGTCACAAAGTTTAGTGAAAATTTTGAAATTTAGTGTATTTATGTAATTTTTCCACACTGAATCTCAGGAGATAATTCACTTTTTCCTGAAAAATTTATCGCTAAAAAGTTACAGAGGTTTAAATCTGATAATTTTTACACAGTCAGAAAACAGGATTTGGAAGCTGTTGTTTTGTGCATGACTTCATGTGTTGTCGACTGTAAGCAAATGAAATACTAGTGGAATTTTGTTTCATAACTAACCCTTCATAACTTCATAACTTCTTTTTTATTTTTTGAAATTTTGAGAAAATTTTTGCAAATTTGTATTCTACACATGGGAATTCATACAATTATGCAAAAACCACCCCGCAAAAAATTTGAGTTGTGATTTAAGGCCTATTTAGCTATTATTTTTAGCACATCTCATGACCACCCCATACTGCATGTGTTTTAAGCATTTATTTAAGCAAAAAATGACCATATTGGTAACCAGCTTGTTAACAGCTTGGCTTGTTACTATGGAAATAGGCTGTGGCTTTTGACTGGTTAAAATTACCCAAAATTTGCAAATTCTAAAAGCTATTAACTCTTTATTTATTGATTTATGATGAAAATGAATTTCATGTCAATGATTATCATACTAAACTAGTGTTACGCTGAATATGAAATCAATTGGAACATAAATTCAAAAAATTGGGAAGTGGCAACCAAACAGAAAAGATCCAACTTAATTATATATTCGTATAACATTTTACTCTTTTACTTGTTTCATGACTGTGGCCATGCTGGAGCACCACCTTTAGTCGAGCAAATCAACCCTAGGACTTATTCTTTGGAAGCCTAGTACTTATTCTATCGGTTTCTTTTGTCGAACCACTAAGTTACGGGGACGTAAACACACCACCATCGGTTGTCAAGCGATGCTAGGGGTGACAAACACAGATACACAAACATATACACACACATACATATATATGACAGGCTTTTCAGTTTCCGTCTACCAAATCCACTCACAAGGCTTTGGTCGGCCCAAGGCTATAGTAGGAGACACTTGCCCAAGGTGCCATGCAGTGGGAATGAACCCGGAACCATGTGGTTGGTAAGCAAGCTACTTACCACACAGCCACTCCTACGCCTACAACTTCCACTTTATTATATTTAAAAAGTTTTCTCTTTTTTTTTTTATTGCAAAGTCTTTGATCATGTCTTTGATCTTTGATCACTATGACACCATGAACACTTTGGAATTATATTTTTGATCAGATAAACCATTTCAAATAATATTTTAGCAGGTTTGAAGTGTACAGTATTATATATCCATTATGGCCAATCTTCCCAGTTGGTTTTGCGCTAGGGATTCAATGGAGTGTTAGGTAACAGTTCAATTATGTAACCTTGCGCTCATCAGAGGTAGCTATTACGGAATGAAATATGGCAACTGTTCTTACTATATCTTCTTTGCTCAAACTGTGCTTTCTATGCATTATGATTGAATCCTCTGTGTGTTAACATGGGCCTCTTAACGACAAGTTAAGACTTCATATAATCAAGATAACCTTGGCCTGAAGAGTAGCCTGTGGTTTACACCTTGCTTGGATATTTACTACCTCTGAGATCCTGTTCGCTATGAAATATATGTAGCCTGGACTTGATCTGCTCCATTCCTTAGTTCTTAAAAATATATGTATATATATATGTATGTATGTATGTATAAGATATATGTATATACATGTGGCCACCTCACTAGTACTGGTGGCACAAAAAGAAAAGTTCTTAGTACATACTGCAAAGTGGTTAGCGGTAGGAAGGTCATCCAGCCTGAGAAACCATGCCAAATCTGATAAAAGGGCTTGATACAACCTTGTTGCCTACTGGCTCATGTCAAACCATCCAGCATGGGAAATGGATGTTAAATTGTGATGGGATATATACATGTGTGTGTCTGTATATGTATGTAATATATATATATATATATACACACACACACACGCACACACACACACATGCACACATATGTATGTATGTATGTGTGCATGTATGTTTTAAATTGAAAAATTTTTAGTTTAATGAATTTACCCCAATACTTAGTTTTTTTTAAGACTGGTATTTATTCTCACAGGTCTCTTTTGCTGAGCCTCTGAGTTATAGGGTCGTAACCACACCAACAGCAGTTGTCAAGCAGCGGTGGGTGATAAACACACATAAATGTGCACACACACACACACACACAATGGGCTTCTTTCAGTTTCTATCTACCAAATCCCCTCACAAGAATTTGATCTTGCCCAAGGTGTCATGCAATGGGACTGAACCCAGAACCAGGTGGTTGGGAAGCACAGCTTCGTACCACACAGCCACATCTGTACCCAATTGTATGTGTGTGTGTGTGTGTGTGTGTGTGTGTGCATATACATGGAGTAAAACATGTTCATTACCACAACATCAGTTAAATGTAGGAATTCTTTTTTGTGTTCCTTGAACTCTTTGACACCACATTTTGAACATTTTATATCCTTCTTTTCCAATATAAATTAGTTTCTATTCTTACTTCTCCGTTTCTTTGAATCTCTTCATTCCAAAGTCTCCCCCATTCATTCTGTTCAGTTTAAAGTCTCTTTTCCTTATTCTCTCTCACTCACTCACTCATTCCTCCTCTTCCTTTCTCTCTTTCCCCTCCCCTTTGATGTACGTATACACACATGCACTGCTTCTCTCTTTCTCTCACACATACATACCCACACAGTCTCATTCACTCACAAACTCCCTCTCTTACCTAATATCTCTCTCTCTCTCTTTTTTTTTGTTATTCCAATCCTGTTCCCCACCCCTGCATCCACTTAGTCAACCAGAAGATAGTTTCTCTCTGCCTGTTGCTACTCCTCCTCTCTCTCTCACTCTCCCTATGTGTTTATTGCTACTCTCTTACTCTCACTCACTCTTCTGTTTTATCTCACTCCCTCTCTTTCACCAAGAAACAGTTTAATCTCTGTCTTGTTAGTTTTCATTTCAATCATTCATCACTACTACTACTACTACTACTACTACTACTACTTTTCCCCAATCTCATTCTTTCACTCATTTCCTTTCTCTTTCTTTCTTTCTCTCACTCACACACACACACACGTTCTCTACAGGAGAGTCTACTTGTTTCTCTCTCTCTTCTCTCTAACTCATTCTCCTTACTTTCCTTTTTATGTCTCTTTCTCTCTCTGTTTTCTTCCTGTCATATCTCTTTCCACTCTCACACCCTCTTGTTCTTTCATTAAATAGATGACAGCTAATCTTCTAGTCTTGTCAACGATGTCTCAACATTGTTGATGTTGTTGTTGGTGGTGGTGGTGGTAGTGCTGGTGTTGTTATTATTGGTCGTGGTGCTGGTGCTGTTGGCGTCTGCTACTGCTATTTTCTTTGTTGTTGCTGCTGCTGTTTCATTTGTTGGTAGTGGTAGGGATGGTGTTGGTGTTGGTGGTGTTCTTACAATGGTCTCCCAACATAAAACGACCAACAATAGAACATAAAAGAAGACAGCCCAGCAATCAGATCAAATTATAAACAGATAAATAGACCTATTCTTTACATAAAATAAGACATAATTCCAGTGTAGGGGAAGACATGTCAAGTCAAAGTAAGTTGGCTTTGACGAATGGTTACCCATCTTGGTTGCTGTAGAAGTCTATAGAGAATAAGTCTGTAGATAAAAAGAGGTAAGAATGGAAAATATACATATACACTTACAGTAGTATTTAGATAGATTGCTCTCTCTCTCTCTTACTCTACAGTTTCAGCAACATTGGTGATACTCTGACTAACAGCAGAGAGTAATTACAGAACTGCAGTAAATATAATTACACTCTACTTCTCTAGTCTTTTACTTGTTTCAGTCATTTGAATGCGGCCATGCTGGTGCACCACCTTAAAGGGTTTTTTTTAGTCAAAGAAATTGACCCTAGGACTTATTCTTTATAAGCCTATTGCTTACTCTTTCGGTCTCTTTTGCTGAACTGCTGAATTACGGGGACGTTAAGACACCAACATCGGTTGTCAAGTGATGGTGGGGCAACAAACACAGATACAAAGACACAACACACACACAAATATACACATATACATTCACATACATACACATACACACTGTGGCATACATGGGGTTATGGTTTTGGTTCCTGCAATGAAGAGGGAACCAGGTTGCTGGAGTTCTGCCAGGCAAATGATCTTATGGTTTGCAATACTAACTTCAGGAAACCTAACAGTCACCTACCGATCTGATAGACACACTAGCCAAAGTGGCTACATCCTTGCCAGAAAAAGGGAAAGATGATTGCTTATAAATGCCAAACACTTCCCAGGCAAAGAATGTACCCCACAACATAGACTAGTAGTTAGCGACTTCAGGATCAGGGCTAAATGGATGCCCAGAAGACGACCAGCATGGAGGAGAAGGGTCTGGAAGCTTAAAGACCCTGTGAATGGACAGAGACTTAGAGACGCATTACTCGAAGCTTTTGATGAAATAGAAGGGGGATATAGCATCACATAATGTGGAAGACAACTGGAGGTTTCTACAGGACAAGCTGCTAAGGGCCACTGACCAGATCTGTGGATGGTGCAAACTCCCCTCTTGACTTAAGGTAATGTGGTGGTGGAACGATGTTGTTGACAGGGCCATTACAGAAAAGAAACAGTGCTTGGAAGGACTGGCAGAATGGTGGTAGCAGGGAACTGTATCAGACTGCCAGAAGGCAAGTTAAGAAGACAGGTTTATTTAGCGAGAGGGAAAGCAGATAAGAAAAAATTTGCCAATGATCTGCGCCATGATGACAAAAGACATGAGGTATTTTTTGTTGCATGACAGTGTGTGAGAGAGAATTGTGATGTCGTAGGAGAAAAATGTATCCACATGGATGATGGTTCACTTGCATTAAACGAGGCTCCAAAGAGAGAGGTTTGGAGATGCCACTATGAAAGGTTGCTAAATAAAGAGAATGAATGGGAGAAAGAGAGTCTGCCGAATGCCGACCCAACAGAGGGACCAGCTATCCGAATTGACAGTACCTTGGTAGATAACGCAATTAAGGGTATGAAAACAGGGAATGCCCTGGCCCATAAGGAATCACCACAGAGATGCTCAAAATATATGGTGGTGTTGGCATCCATATAGTTAACCAGATGATACATGAAGGAGTCATACCCAATGACTGGTGTAGCAGCACCATAGTCAACTGCTACAAAGGTAAAGGTGACGCTCTAAGTACAAATAATTACAGAGGTATCAAGTTGTTGGATCAGGTAATGAAGGTCATGGAAAGGGTCATAGCCCAAATAATTAGGTAGAGATTCAGTATAGATGAGATGCAGTTTGGGTTCGTGCCAGGGAAAAGCACCACCGATGCTATATTTCTGGTAATACAGCTGCAAGAGAAATACCTATCCAAAGATAAACCTCTGTACCTGGCTTTTGATGACATGGAGAAAGCCTTTGACAGGGCCCCTTGATCCCTTTTCTGGTGGTGAATGAGGAAACTAGTGATAGATGAATGGTTAGTGAGAGCTGTGCAAGCCATGTACAGGGATGCTGTCAGTAAGGTGAAGGTTGGCAATGAGTACAGTGAAGAATTCCGGGTAGAGGTAGGGGTCCACCAAGGATCAGCTCTCAGCATCCTCTTATTTATCATAGTCTTCCAGGCAATAACAGAGGAATTCAAGACAGGATGCCCCTGGGAGCTCCTCTATGCTGACAACCTCATTGCCAGTGCCGCCAGACTAGCTCCCATGCAGGTGGCATGTAAAAAACACCTTTTGAGCATGGTCGTTGCCAGTATCGCCTGACTGGCCCTCGTGCCAGTGGTATGTAAGAGCACCCACTACACTCTCGGAGTGGTTGGTGTTAGGAAGGGCATCCAGCTGAAGATCAGATTGGAGCCTGGTGCAGCCTTCTGGCTCGCAAGTCCTCAGTCAAACCGTCCAACCCATGCCAGCATGGAAAGTAGACATTAAACAATGATGATGATGATATATATGACAAGCTTCTTTCAGTTTCTATCTACCAAACTCACTCACAAGGCTTTGGTCAGCTCAAATCTATAATAGAAGACACTTGCCCAAGGTGCCACACAGTGGGACTGAACCCAGAACCATGTGGCTTGAAAGCAAACTTCTTACCATATAGCCATGCCTGAGTACTTTTTTTAGAAACAACAACAACCTATGCATTACATCTACCATTATTACTACATCTGTAGCCATTAGCTCCACAACAACCACTATCAACAGCATCAAAAGCAAGATTACTATACCAATACTTTCCCCCCCCCCCCGTTTATAAACTCAATCATACACAAATTCCTATACCTGTATCTGTATATCTACCTAAACATCCATCAACATATCTTAATATCATCTATTTAGCATTGTATATCTTTCTTTGATGTCTCATACAAATCAACTTAGGACCCTATATGTGAAGTAGGTCGACCTAGAAGATAATTTTGTCCCTGATGGTCATTTTTTTCTTGAAAATCCTATGTTGTTATTGGGATGTGTCTAACATGCCATCAAAAATGGTGTGTGTGGGGTGGGTGGGGTGTGTAGGCTGAATAAGCTAAACAATACTCCCTCAGCTTTGCCCTTTTCTTTTTTCTGATGAAAGACTAGCATCCAAAATGTTATAAAGACTCTTTCCTTTTACTTTCAAGTGTTACACTAATAGTTCATTCATCAAAAATTGTCCCTGTTGTCTTTTCCTCATTTTTCCTCATTCACTCTCCCCACCCCCACCATTGTTGATGGCATATTTGAGACATCTCAGTGTCAGCATTGTACTTTCAGGAGAAAATGACCACTAGAAACAAAATTAAGTTACAAGTGGCCTTCTTCATATATAGGACCTGGGTTGATTTGTATGAGACATTATTTGGTGAGGTTGGGAGAAAGTGCATCTTATATGCCATCAAATACAATATATATATATATATATATATATATATACTTCTCCATTTTTTGATTTACCTTACTCTAATCAAATATTCTAAATGACCTGAGATACTCATCCTGCCTTGGTTTTGTAGTCCATTATTCTTTAATATATATATATGTATATATATATATGATTCAAAATGTGACTGCATATGTACCGTTGGCGATTTTTTTTTTTCCTCCGTCTTCCCCTCTTTGGATCTTTCCTTTTCCTATGTTTCTGACGAAGAGCTCCGCTCGAAACGTTAAACCCTCCTTCTTTCCTTCCTTCCTAAGCATCCAATAATATTATATTTGTTCCACGTCCTCGCGTTGTTGTGTTTTCTCTTTGTGTTTTCATGTTTGGATTAACTATATATATGTATATATATATTTAAAATAATAAGGGTGAAAAATTCAATATTAATTTGATTAATATAAATTTAAAACATACATATACACAGCGCTATGCGTGTGGCAAGTTTTCTACGGCCGGATGCCCTTCCTGACCAGTGGTTTAGCATATTAAAATCTGGAGATAAAGAAAAATTATATTACATACACATAAGCATAATGGATGTCCACGTAGTGGTCATCCCTCATATATATATATATATCATCATTTAGATGGTTTGATTGGAACCGGTAAGCCAAAGAGCTGTAATGGGTGCTTTTATGTGCCACCAGCATAGGTGCCAGTCATGTGACACTGACATCAGCCACGACTACAGTTTCAGTTGGTTTGATAAGTCTTCTCAAACCTAGTATATCACCAAAGGTCACTTGCCATTACTTCTGTGAGACCCAACATCTAAAGATTGTGCTTCACCACTTCGTCCCACATCTACCATTTCCACAGGTTCACTCCACAGTTAAAGATCAGCAACAATACCAACTCTGAGGGAAGTATGGGGAGGGGGAACTGCAACTATATGTGACTGCGCATGTATCGTTGGCGATTTTCTTTCTCTGTCTTCCCTTCTTTGGACTTTCTCTATATTTCTGACAAAGCGCTCCGCTCAAAGCGTGAAATCCTCCTTCTTTCTTTCCTTTCCTGAGTGTCCGATAACACTGTACAAATTCCACGTCCTTGCGTTGTTGTGTTTTCTCTTTGTTCATTTTTGGATTACTATATATATATATATATATATATATATACACACTTATACACACACACACACTTAGTATAATTTGAATAGAAATCTTGTAACATGTATTTAAGGACTCCTTCACTGTTATTTGGCTACCACATGTTATTCTATACTAAGACATTTTCCAGGGCTGGATACACATATTGGACTCCTTTTTGCATAAGGTTAATACAAGAATAATATAATATATTCTGATCTTCTATTAAAGCTTGATACCAACCCTTCTTCATGTTATATTATTCTTTATATATATATATATATATAGGACATTGTACATACAAATGTTAGATATAACACATCCTAGCTTTTGTTATTGGAGGCACATGATCACGACAGTGTTTAAGAATTTATAACCTGTTGGAATATAATAAGTTGCGATAACAATTGACACAAAATAGTACAGATAAAATGTACACCTGCATACGTGTGTAGGTGTGTGTATGTATGAATATATATTTATGTATATGTGTGTGTGTTTATATATATGTGTGTGTGTGTGTGTGTATATATATATATATATATATATATATACACACACACACATACACATGTAGGTATGTGGATGAAAATGGGGAAAATAGAACTCAAAATATGAGTATATGTACATTTTTATCAATATTTAACAGAAGAGTGACTCAATTAATGCATGCACACACACATACACACACGTACACACATTGCACATGAAGTTTGAAAATTAAAGAGACTGACAAATAATTAATGATAAACATTGATACACAAACAGGTAGATAAATAGGTATAGATAGATAGATTGATAGATAGATAAGTATAGATAGATTGATAGATAGAGGGAGAGAGAGAGGTAAGGAAAGGGTAGATTGAATCATTGATATATATATATATATATATATATATATATACACACACAATTAGTTTGATTCATTGAAAGATTAATAGTTTGATTAAATGACAGAAAGATAGACTTAGCAGGAGAAAAATAATGAGATAGAAAAGAGAAGGACAATAAGACCAGGCAGAAGACAAGATTTAGATTTGAAAAGAACAAAAATGGAAAATAATAACTGGATGGGAAAGGGTAAGGTGGTGTGTGGAAATATGTGAGAGAAAATGAAAGATACAGAAAGAAAGAAGAAGAAATTAAGAGACAATGATAGATAGATAGACAGACAGACTGATGCAGATAGATATAGACAGATAGCTAGATTGTTAGATGCAGATAGATATGGATGGATGGATTAGCCAATAGATGGATGGAAGGCTAGCCAAATAGATGGATAAACCAATAGAGAGGGAGAGAGAGGTGGTTATATCAATAGATATATAAATCAACAGATAATTAGATTTGATGGATGGATAGGTAGATGGATAGATCAATAGATAGATAGGTGGATAGTTAGATAGATAGATTTAGATAGATAGACATAGATAGAGATATAGATAGAGATATAGACAGACAGACATCGATAGATAGATAGATAGATTGATAGATATAAGTAGAGATTTTGTGAGAGAAAGGGTAACAAAACATGAATAAAAGGAGAATAATGAAGTATAAAAAAGACAAGATAGACAAACAGGAGAAATGAAGAGAACATGAGAGTTGCTTACAGAAATGGTGGTGGGCAAGTTTGAAAGAGAAAATAAAGATATTGGAGTGGTTGTTTATCTCCAAGAATGGCTGGTTTGTTTGGCGTTTAAATGACTGACATTTATTCTACTGTGTTAAAATACTCATTCTCTTTCATTATAATCATCAGTTTGGCATGGACATTTTATGTTCTGAACGACTTCATATATTATTGTGTGCCAACCTCTCTGTTGTTTAAAAGAGGAAGTTTAAACATGGTTCATTGAATCTCCTCTCTCCATGACTAATCTGGTTCAGAAAAGTGAACTTTTCTCTCCCATTCTCTCCCTCTCCTATCTTCTTTATCATTCTTTTCTCTTTATCTCTTTCAATCCTCTCTTGTGATCTTCCTATCTCTCTAAAATTTAACTTCTTCCTCTCTCCTTGCTCTCTTCTTAATCTTTTTACTTTCTTTTATTTTACTTTTATTTTCTTTAATTTACCAATGTCCCTCTTCTCTCTCTCTCTCTCTCTCTCTCTCTCATTTCGTTTTTCAATCAACTCTTCTGCTCTCTCTGTCTCTCTGTTCTTTTTCCCCCTATTTCTTTCATTGTCTCTATCTATTCATCCTGTTTATTTCTTGCTCCCTTCTTCCATGTTTTGATCCTTTCTTACATTTTCTCCTTGTTTTATATCATTATACCAATTTCATCAGTTCTTTCTTCTTACTGGCATTATTTCTAGCTCTAGATCAATGTAGCCTTTCTTTACAACCAACAATTTGGTTGTCTGTCTGTACATACATACATACATCTATTTGTCTGTGTTTGTCTTATATAGTTAGTTTGCCTATCGGTCTAATTTATTCTATCGAATCTAATCTAATCTGGATGTCTATTTATCTTTCATCTTCTTCCCATCTATCTATCTATCTATCTAGTCAGTCTATCAATGTATTTCTCTCTGCCTATCTAACTATCCATCTATCTAATTTAATTCTTCTATATATCTATCTATTTAATCTAATCTGATCTATGTATCTAATTTATCTGTCTAGTCAGTTTATCTATCTGTTTGTCTATCTGTCCATCTATCTATCTATCTATCTATCTATCTATCTATCTATCTATCTATCTATCTATCTATCTATCTATCTATCTATCTATCTATCTATCTATCTCTCTTCTTCCTTTCTTTCTTTCTTTCTTTCTTTCTTTCTTACATAAATAGTCAGTCTATCTATGTATTTCTGTCTGTCTATTAATCTATCTATCTAATTTAATCTCTCTATACATTTGTCTATTTAATCTTGTCTAATTTGTGTGTAATCTATCTATCTAGTCAGTCTATCTATCTGCTTATTTGTCTATTTCTGTGTCTGTCTGTCTGTTTGTCTATCTATCTGTCTATTTATCTGTCTGTCTATTTATCTATCTATCTTTCTATCTATCTGTCTATCTATCTAACTATCTATCTATCTATCTATCTTTCTATCTAATCTAATCTGTCTGTCTGTCTGTCTATTCCATCCATCTGTCCCCACCCCCATATCAATCAGTTCATCCATCCATTAATTAATTAATGCAGAAAGAAAGGCTTATTTCAACAAACCCTTAACTATGATCTGAAATAACGATGCTCAGGTTTGGTGAGTGAAATTAATTGGGCCATTGCATCACAAACACATAACTTCACGAATGTGATGCACCGTTGGAGCAGAAAGATTTTGAATCGGATTTGTTAGAATATGAATTAATTGAGGGTTAAAATAAATGTTCTTCTGCTCAGTTGCCCATCATATGAAGATGTGTATCAATGTGGAAGTGACTTACACAGCTTGTAAATAAATATGCTCTACTGTAGAGCCCAAACCATCAAGGTACCCTTTAGTTCTCAGTTACTCAGCTGGCTAAAAATAGCAACCAAATCTCCCTAAACTGATTGTTACTGCGCTGAGCAAAATGCTTTGCAGTATTTCTTCCAACTTAGTGTTCTGAGTTCAAATTCCACCGAGGTTGACTTTGCCTTTTGTCATTTTGGAGTCGATAAAGTATGTACCAGTTGAACACTGGGGTCGATGTAATCCCCTACCTGAACTTGCTGGATTTGAGCCAAAATTTGAAGTCAGTGTTAGAATACTTGAGTGTTACACATTGTATGACAAGTAACTTTGTAAGTATGCTTTTTACCACCATGAGTAATATCAGGAAATACGGCATATATACAGTAACTTTTTTATTTAACTTTTATCAAATTTCTTTGTTTATAAGACATGATGAAATGAATAATAATTTTCAAAAGAAAAAGTTTTATCATCTTCAAAATGTAATAAAACAAATCAAGCAAATTTCTCATTTGTATAACTCCCCGCCACCCATAACTACTCTGTCACTTACTCCAACTCTATCTCTATGATTCTTTCTATATCTTTCATAGTGTGTATAGCATTCCTTTACTCATTGCTTGTCACAAAGCCTAGTATGTGCATCCATCCTATGCCTCTTATGTTAACTCTCTCTGTATTTCTCTATTATCTCTAAAGAAATCAACCAACCAACCAACCAATCAACAAGCATTTATATCAGCTATCATTAATACAGAGATAAGCCGTATGCTACAAATTTCGTAGCAAGTATTATAGCCAATTTACTTACACTTAGTATCTAAGCGGTACTTTAATATCGACCTAGAATGATGGAAAGCAAAGTTGACCTTGGCAGGATTTGAACTGGGAATGTACAAAATATAATTAAATATCATGTAGGACACAACCCAATGCAGTAGCTATTTTGCCTCCTCCACCCTTTGCTTTGTTTATTATTTTCCATGAAATTTGGTTTAAAATTTTGAAATTTGTAATGAAAATTTATTTTGTGACTCAACTTTAATTCCTTTTTCTTTAATATTCCAGAAGCAGCATCATGAAACTACGACAGGCCAAACGCAAAAGACGGCGAACTCAAGAATATACCAGCACTAATGACCTCACCCAAAGCTATGACCCTCCTTCCTATGAAGATGTTGTCCGAAGAAGTGCAGGTCCCCCTTTATATAACATTACAACACCAGACACCGAAGATGAGGCAAGCGGTGCCGGCGGTGGCGGCAGCAACGACAAACTAGTGAATAACAGACGACTGCGAAATAACAACGTCAACACAAAGAACATCAACATCTACAACAACACGCACAGCAAAAATAATGCAAACCACACTAATAACATGTCTTCCACTCAACCAAGAAACAAATACGAGAACCTGGTTCAGTCGGGGAATGACCACCATGGTGAGGAAGAGCAACCGCTCAGATCGAGCGGAGATCATGTTTACAGCTGTTCTGTTATGATAGAGTCCCCTGTTAGTTCATCAAGGGCCAGATATAGTCATCGCATTAACAGCAGTAATAGAAACAGCAGCTGTAGCAACAGCAGCAGCAGCAGTAATAATATGAGTGACTCCAATGAGTTCCTCTTGGATACAAATGGAGGAAGCAGAGGAGGGGCAGATGTCTTGGCATCTCGTTTAAGCAATGGTGGCGATGTGAACAGTGATGAAAAGTTAAACGGTGCCGTTGGATGTTCTCCTATGGTTACCTCTAGTCCGGGTTTGTATCCTGCGGCTGTAATGCCTCCTGCCACAGATTCAAGTATCGCTCCTTCTACTGCCTCCAGTACTGCTGCTACCGCTGCCACTACTGCTGCTGCTGCTGCCGCCGCCGCACCGTCTGGTGCCGCTGTCGTCTTGAATGGCACACATAATGATAACTTTAATCCTCGCAGGTCTTACCCCACTACTGCTGCCATTGGAAACGACTCTGAGAGTTGTGACGATGATGATGATGATAGCTTCTCTCAACATGGTAACCTGCTCTCAAACATAGAGAACTTTTGTTTTGCCGACATGGAACCGTCGCCGAAACATAGCACAAAGAAATCCTCCAGCAATAGGAACAGCAACAACTATGATAACAGTAACAATATATTCTGTGATTTAAATTCTGTCAATTTTAATACAGACAATAATAATAAAAGGGGGAGTGGTGATAGTGTTTCAGGTGGCAGAAATGGTATTGAAGCAAAAACATCACCTGGCATTGCAAACGGCATTGGCGAAATGAATGGAACCAAGAATGATATTGTGACCCCCAGAACTAATGAAGAAGGTGGTGGTGGTGGTGGTGGAGGAGGTATGATGAAGATGCATAGAAACAGGGCTGTGGAAGAGAGTGAACTTGTAACACCACAACCAGAATCGGTTAGACTGCTGCAGTGAATGATAAATCTCATAGATTATATTTTCTTTAAAATGAAAAATACATATTAAAAAAAATGGGAAGAATGTAGTGTGAAAGAGTGAATGATTAAAAGTGAGCAAGAAAGAATGAAAACAAGTAAGAAAGAATAAGAGAATGAAAGAGAAAGACAGGCTATGAATGAATTAATAATTTGCCAAATTTCTTTTGCCCTCTTATATTCTCTTCTTCTGCTGTGACACATTCTGGACAATACCATAATTGGAAGAATGGAGGAAGGAATTTGTTAAAGAAGCAGAGTGTGTGTGCATGTGCAATGCATTTTCTCTTTATGTATGTGCATGCATGTGCAGTTATTCATTCTGTGGAACACATGCATATGCATGTACATACATGCATATAAATATACATGCCCAGATACACACTCATATGCACACACATATACATGCACACACACACACACACTCATATATTCATACATGCATGTGCTCACATACACACACGCACACAAACAAATACCTGCTATCATGTCAAAAAGGTTTAATATCATCTCCTGGTCTTTGAGTGCCTTGAACAGGATTTATTTTGTCAAAAGCAATCAGATCAGAACCCTGTCCATCCCTACCTATGACGGTTAATCTCACCAATTCCAGCAAGGTCTGTAAAAGTGATCAGTATTGCCACTCCATTCTTGACCTATATATATATATATATATATATATATATATATATATAGATAGATAGATAGATTCATTGCTTAATATTAAACAACTGAATGCCCAATACATATTATAGAGATGGTTCTTTTAAATTTTTTTTATTAACACTGAATCTGAGAGCTTGTCTCACAAGACAACCTTTCAGCTTCAGTTTTAATAAAAAAAAAAAACTACACACACACAAATACTCTTATGTTAAATAGCTTACAACAAAAATTCTTCATTTATTAAAATTATCTTCACCTAAATGATGTATTATCATTCCCAAATGACAATTATGACCAGCCTCACCTGAGAAAGGAATATATCCTCAAGATTCAAAAATTCTCCAAAACTGACATGACTTTAAGGAAAAGAATAGGTTTATTGTATGGAAATAAGAGGATAGTCATGGACATATGTTTCTAGTCAATAGCCTTTATTAGCACAACAATTGTCCAACCTTGTCTCCAGTACCCAAAGAATAAGACTTGACTTATACGAACAAAAAAAAAAAGAGAAGAAATAGTAATAGCTTTGGTGGTTTGCATAATTTAAACAAAAACGAGCCAAAAGAAATAATTTGAAATGGCCAATAATGTATTTGGATAACATAGACAAATACTGGTATACTAAATACTTTGCAACAAAAATCCCTAATGGAGATATGGAAATCTAAGTAGATTTCTTAGTCAGAATTCTTGCAAATACTGGCCAACAGAGTACATAGAACAGTTTCCTTTAAGGAAACTGTTCTATGCAAACTGAAATTGACGTCTACCTTCTGCATGATTTTGGGGGCTAATAGCCTGTAAGATAAACACCCTGTAACAAATACAATTCATTTTCAGCAGGGGTGTACTGTAGCAACAAGGAATGACACAATGTGGAACTTGGCTTGGTAACTGAACCCAGGGTTTTTAATGATCTTCATAAACAGCAATCACATGAGTGAGATGAGCTCTCAATGAGATCATGGAATTACAACTTGACTTCATAAGTAGATCACTAAAAGAAGCTTTATGAAAATGAATTGACACATTGTCATTCACAAAATCTCTTAAAATACTTGTTGACTGAATGAGAACTCAATATAATATACTGATAGATAGACAGACTGACTGACAAAGAAAGAAAGATAGACTGACAAAGAAAGAAAGATAGACTGACAGAGAAAGAAGAGATAGACTGACAGAGAAAGAAGGATATTGGTAGACAGATATATATATTATATAATATTATATATATATTTATATATTTAAAAACAAGTGGGAGTATTTTTTCTTTTCTGGTCCATAATTTGTCAAAGTTAATTATAGATTTACGTCTGTAGATCTCTCTCTCTCTCTCTGTCTACATATATATATATATATACATACACACATACACGCGCGCACACACACACACACACACACACACACAGGGAGAGAAAAGAGTGTTATTGTTTGCTAGAAGCATTGCAGAATATGTAGAATAAGAATTTTGAAAGCCATGGCATTGAAGTTGGAAAGTGAGAAAACATAAGGAATGATAAAACATTTAAGAATCTGATATTTTGGGTGAAAACACTTTTTTGATGAGGCAAATAATAATGAGAACAGCAGAATATGAGTTTCATATACAAGCATGAAACTACAAGGAACTCAAACGTGTCTCCTGTTCGTATCAGTCCCTGAAAGAGGTTTTTTTTTTTACTTGAAATATCAGATTATTAAATAATATGAAGTAACAGTTTATTGTAATTTTCTAAATCTCATCTGTGTGTGTGTGTGTATATATTACAATTAATAAGAGGAATGACAACTAAAGTGGAATCCTATACGCTAGAAATAGACGTCAAATCACCTTACCACACAAAGTGTGTTCTCAAGAAAAAAACCTAGCAAACATACATACAAATATACATACATATACATACATACATGTGTGTGTTTGTATGTATGTATATGTAGATATAAGGCATAGGAGACATTCATGTATGTATTAAGCTTTTATTAATGACATATCTCAAAAGTAAATTCAGATATAAGTAATAGCTTAGAATATATTTGATGGAAGAAAGTCAGAAATTGCTTTGGTAGTATTTCTGTCTGGGTTAAAGAAGATGCATGGTTCATGGCCTGCAGGTAGCTTTGCATCATTTTCCCCTTTCAACGAGTTTTTAACTCCATGTATTTTAACGTATTATTTGTAGTTGAATTTGCTATGTGATACATCACTAAAATAAGACTTATTTATATACTTCTTGATGCTCCTACATTTGTATTATATATATGTGTGTGTGTGTGTCTGTGTGTGTGTGTGAAGGCACATGGCACAATGGTTAGAGTGTTAGGCTCACAATCATGAGGTAGAGAGTTCGATTCTTGGGCTGGGCTGTGTGTTGTGTTCTTGAGCAAGACTCTTTATTTCACATTGCTCCAGTTCACACTCAGCTGTAGAAATGAGCTGCCATGTCACTGGTGCCAAGCTGTATTGGCTTTTGCCTTTCCCTTGGATATCATTAGTGATGTGGAGAGGTGAGGCTAGTATACCTGGCCGACTGCTGATCTTCCACAAACAATCTTGCTTGGATTTGTTCCTCGAAGGGTAACTTTCTAGTGGAATACCATGGTCATTCATGCCTGAAGGAGGTCTTTACCCTTTATTCAATATATATGTATATATACATATAAGCATGGCTTCCACTGGGCTTGACATGTCATAAGGTTCACAAAAACCAGGAAAACCCATGCAATTGCTGAGTGGTATCCAAGAGACCAGAAAAGGCCTTCACTCATGACAATGGGAAGATGATTTAGTTAAATGATTTGGGCCATAAACAATCAAGAAATAATTAGAAGTGCATTGTGACCAATGGTGTATAATCTGGTCAATACAAATGATATGTGTGTGTGTGTATATATATATATGTGTTGATTTTGTTTGGCATAGAGATACTAATAAACAGTTGTTACAACTCAATATACATTCCCATAACTTAGCAGTTTGGCAAAAGAGACTGATACAATAATTTCCAAGCTTAAAAATAGTACTGAGCTCAAATCGTTTGGCTAAACCCTTCAAGGTGGTGTCACAGTATGGCAGCAATCTGATGACTGAAACAAGAAGATAAAAGTTATGTTTCAGAGTAAAGCATGAAGAGAGTACAGAGCGTAACATCAATAAATGAATGACAAAAGAACATTAATTCATACACACACACACACTCACACACATATACACACACAAATGTTAGAGTTACAAATGAAAAAAATTTCAGTAGATTTTGAAGAATTTATATGGAAACAGTTGATGATGCTCTCAACATTTCTTATTGCTGGGTGACCACTGGAACTTTGCAAAAGAAATCTGTGTGAATTATTGTCAATTGTTTCCATAAGTGTTTTTTTTTACAGGTTATATCTATTTTAGATGAGCATACTGCTTGCACAGACAGACTTTATATCCAGCAGGGTTTTTTTTTTTTTTAATCTAAGGATAAGTGGATCATAAACAATTAGTGAATAGAAGAATTCCACTATTGTAGTAATATTGGGTTAGTGCAGTGGCTGCAGACAACAATGACAATGTCTATGACAAGAAATCAAATGATGCACAGAATTCTAGATCAGATGGTTGCCTGGAATGTTGAGCTATATGATTTGGGCCAAGACCAACAAGAAGGGCATAGTCAAGAAATTGGAAATGCATTGTGGTCAGCAATGTATAACAACAGTCTTATAGATACAGGCAATGTGTGTGTATGTATGTATGTATATATATATATATATATATATATATATATATATATATATATACACACACACACACATACATATATACATCGGTAGCGCAGTAGGCAGTGCGTCAGTCTTATATATATATATATATATATTTATATGTTGATTTGGCTTAAGCATGGTGATACAACCAGTTAGAACTCAATATATTTATGCTTTTAGAGCAAAGCATCAGGAGAGTTCAAGTGTGTAATATCAATTAATAAATGACAACATTGGGACACATGGACACACATCTGTTACAAATGAGAGAAATAATATTTAATACAGTTAGCTATGATTGATCTGATAGATGCTAACATCTCGACTGTAACAGCCTTTAGGGCGCTCGTTCAGGAATTTACTTTGACAGACAAAATTAAGTTAAGACCATGTGACAAAAAGAAATGTTGTTTATATATTAAGGAGGTTGATGTTATATGAGATCATATCGTTATTGGAATATAAGTTCAGTGAATGCTGTGTTATAGATCCAACTAAAAAAATGCTAAGCTTCTGAATTAGCTACTTTCAGAAAGACTGGATGAAGTTGTTATCAGGGAACACGCATACATGTCAGAACACTTGCTTGAGTTTTTGGTAGCATACTGAATCCAGATGTTTACTAGAATATTTGGTCATGGTGTGGGTATGGTTGTGTGACTAAGAAGCTCACTTTGCAAACCTGTGGCTCTGGGTTCAATCCTACAGTGTAACACCTTGGACAAGTGTCTTCTGCTATAGTCCTAGACTAACGAATACCATGTGAATGGTTTTGGTAAATGGAAACTACATGGAAACCTGTCTTTTATATATCCTTATACACACACACACATGTGTTTGTCCCACTCCACCACTTGACAATAGGTGTTGGTTTGTTTATATCCTCTTAACAAAAGAGTCCAACAGAATAAGTATAAACTTTAAAAATTAAGTATCTGAGTTAACCTGTCTGATTAAAAACCCTTTGAGGCAGTTCCCCAGCATGGCTGCTGTCCAATGACTGAAGCAAATATAAAGATAAAAAGGTGCTATTGAATCCTGTCCTTTATCAAAATGCCGGACAAAGTTTTTATTTGGGTGCTGAGTCAGATGGCTGCCACAAGCACTAGATCCAGGCCAGTTGTCAAAATACTGGTAAAATGTTGATTCAAGTGGTGCTATAGAGAAGGTGGATCAAGCTGCTACAAAAGTTTATATGTATGGCTGCTGGGTTGAAACAGCTGCAAAAGTAATGAAATCAGAAAACAGTAATAAATAACCAGACAAATCAATCTTGAAGTATTTAATCTTTGAAATGTTAGAAACCTGAATAAATTGTTGTGGTTTTAGCACTTAACCCAACAACCAATACTTAAGCAAATGTTGCTTACATGTTAGCTAGACTAGACTCATGTGACTGG
Source organism: Octopus sinensis (assembly GCF_006345805.1). Classification (NCBI taxonomy): domain Eukaryota; kingdom Metazoa; phylum Mollusca; class Cephalopoda; order Octopoda; family Octopodidae; genus Octopus; species Octopus sinensis. The sequence continues at coordinate 77,010,836 of NC_043001.1, forward strand.
CCATATAAGATCATCATGTTTAGAGAAATAGATCAGTCTAAATTAGTGGGATGACTGGGACTAGGGTCTAATTTAAACTATGGCTAGATTGAGGCATGGAACTGGATCTGACATTGAATCATACAAAGTAAATAGAGTGCTTTGAGTTTTTACTGGAACAGCTGAGGGAACTGAATGTGAACCAAGTTTCACAAAGATTGGTTGAGACAGCTGACACCTTGCACTTGAAAAAAACTTCATATTCTGTTATTTTAAAAATCTGTTTTGCCCTCCAAAACTCAATTGCAATTAGATATAAACTTCAAGATAAAAGGACAATTAAAAATCACCATCGGTATCCATTATCAGGTGTTAAGTTAGATATTGAGATACTTCGTAAATGATTTCTTCATATTCCAACCAAGAAAAGTATTTACTTTTTACATAGTTTAAACAAAAGAAGACCTGACTAGAAATATATGACAATGATGATATGTTAGGAATGTCATAAGGCAATGAGCTGGCAGAACCATTAGCACGCTGGACAAAATGCTTAGCAGTATTTTGCCCATCACTACATTCTGAGTTCAAATTCTGTTGAGGTCGACTTTGCCTTTCATCCTTTCAGGGTCGACAAATTAAGTATGAGTTAGGCACTGGGATCGATGTAATCAACTTATCTCCACCCCTAAAATTTCAGGCCTTGTGCCTATAGTAGAAAGGATATGTTAGGAATGTCATGAATTGTCAAAGCACAGTTCTACAATGTTAATAATATTTGTTCCAAACACAAACCAATGAATTAAATGTAACTAAAAAAAAAGGTAGTGGAGGGGATTTACATGTGAAAGAACATAGACACACACACACGTAAGCAACATGCACAGCCACCTTCACATACAACCACACACCTCTTGCACATTTACAGAGGGAGAGAATGAGTGAGGGCAATAGAGATATATATTCCAGAATGTCTGGCAAAGTGTGATTAATTTGAAAGGTTTTGAAGGTGTTGAGAATTTGTGCCTTTTCTAAGTTGCCAAAATCTTCATCATATTTCCACGCCCATTGCAGATTAAGAGAATCTGCCACCACCTCAAGAAATACACTCCAAAACCACCCCCATTTCCAGAGACCCCCTCCCTGAAAAAAACCAATCGAAAAACTACTGAGCGGCCATTCTTGTTTTATTTTTCTTGAATATATTTTTTATCTTTTATCTTAATCAGGATATTCTTTCTCATTATCATATTGGTTTATTGATTAGACACGAAGGGAAGCTTAATTGAATGAAGTGCATTTTCTGTAATTAATTATCGTTACTTATTTCATCAGTCACAATAACAGAGAAGGTAATGTCACATCCTTGTGAGATTTGAACTTGGAACAGAGGTTACTTAGCACGTAAACCAATGCTCAACTGTTTCTGCACAATTACTGCCCTTGAATTTTTTGTTCTCTTCATCAGCTAGCTTTTTAACATAGGCAGAAGCCCCTAAATTTAGGCAATGTTGTATAGTTGATCAAACAGTACTTAGCCTAGAACTTATTGACTCCCAGATGGATGGAAACCAAACTTGACTTTAGTGGGATACAAAGTCAAAATGTAAAGATGTGTAACTAAATACCTCAAGCAATTTTTTTTCTTATTTGTTGGTTGTTTTACCACTTCTACCAGTTTATATTGAGTTGACTGTATGTGGAAATGGTAAACTAACAGCTGATAAGAAGTCTTTTAAAAAACAGCGAGCTGGTAGAAATGTTAGCATGCCGAGTGAAATGCTTAACAGTATTTCGTCTATTGTTACATTCTGGGTTCAAATTCTGCCGAGGTCGACTTTGGCTTTCCTCCTATAGGGGTCGATAAATTAAGTACCATCTATGTACTGGGGTCGATAGCCCCTTGTGGGCATTAAAGAAATAAGAAGTCTTTTAATGATGAAAGCTGATGAGTTGTGGAATGTAAAATACTGTATTTAGTTTTGGAACTTTGTTCTAAATTAAAGTCTCGCTAGGTTAGACTTTTCTTGTTTCAAAGTCAACAGAAATAAGTACCAGTTGTTAAGACATCTATGTTCTAATAACTCGTTAAACATCTATGCTTGCCCTTCCCTCTACATTAGCGACATCAGTAACCTCTGTTGTTATTGGAGTGAACTAATATGTTGGTGTTTCAGTTCTCAGATAGAGCTTATTTTATTTCACTTACATTGTTAGAATCCTCAAGGGCATGAATGTCACTCCCCTATAAATTTTAACATTGTGTCTAATCTAAAAAATTAATATCAATCAAGGCAGCATGATTTTAAGGGCACCAGAATAAATAAATGCCTTGCAATGTTGAGGTTTCATCCCTCAGTACACTATGTTCATATCTGGTGGAGATCAATAAAGTTTTCATTCACCAATGCTCTATAAATTTAGCACCAGTAATATAATGTGATCAATTCAATCAACTTATTTTGCTCTTTCTAAAATCTGGCCTTGTCTACAGAAATCAATATAAATTTCTGTGTGTGTTTGTGTGTCTTCATTTTTGCCTTTCCTTCCTCTAAGATATAAATCTTTCTTGCCACAATGAAAGGAATCCAGTATTAATTGTATGTGGCCATGCAACAGTGCTAAAAAACCTATATTGTTTGCTTTGGTGGAATCACTCGTTACTGTGGACATAAATGACAAGCTGAACTTTTGTGTTGGTTCTGATTCCTGCCTGGAGTCCATTATTTTCCCCCTTACATCATAAATGCTCTTGGCAAACACAATTCCACTTTATAAGAAGTAATTATGATCCTTGTGATGTTGAACACTTTTAGCAGAAATGTAAAACTCTAGAAATCCCCTAGCCCTCAAACAGGCTTTCAAGGGCCAGTGAATTCATGATGTTATGTAGAAAGTATCTTCCCTGGATAGGATGCCAGTCTATCGCAGGTAACATTCCCATATGTATTTAAATCTGGCGGTACATATTCCTACTGATAGCTAGCGAGTGGGAGCTGGACTGAAACGTGAATTAAATGCATTGTCCAGAAGCATTACTAAAGAACTGCATTGGATTTGAACTCCTAATCTCAGTGGACCTCCCTTCAGCTGTGAGCTAGAAGGTGGTGAGGCTCGGCATCTACTCTTTCATCTATTTCAGTTAATGTTAATTGCTAAGCCCTTTGTTTCTATTCTTCTCATGAAAATACGAAAAAAAAATTTCACAATAATGTAAAGAAAAAACAAAAATAAAGACATTGATTTAACAGACTAAAGATTTATGAACAATATCATCATTGCTATCATCATCATCATCAAAAACATATTTCCTGCTCTTTGTCTTTCCTTCCACCACTACTAAGTGTTGTCTTAAGACCTGGCCACACTACACTGTTGCCCAGGGGTATGGGGGTCACACAAGTCTTGGAGCACACTGGTAATCTATTTATTTTGTGGTTTTCTGTCAAATGCACTTCTTTACTCAGGGTGGCCTATAAAGCTGTTGAGACAACCCTGATACAGTTCCTGTTCTATCAACCTTCACCCCCAGCCATGTGTCAACCATTCCCCTCACACACACACACACACACACACACACACACACCTCAACCTGTTAGAAATAGATACTAAATCACAGTCAAGTCATACCCTGATCTAGCTCAAACCAACACATTATGATCATTGCATGAATCATTTTTAAACCCATCCCTGCTGTATTAGAGCTAAGCTAACCTTGATGTTACTCAACGGTTTCTCACCCACATCCTTCTCTTGCCACCCCAATCTCCTGCCATTGTGTCCCATGCACTAAACACCTCTCCACAATCAATACTTTCCAGGTATTAACCTTCTAAAATATGCCTTCTTTGGCCCTGTTTTTGCTATTGAATCCCAGCCTGTCAGAGTTGCATCAGCCTCTTTAGTCTAAAAGGATCTGGATTGGCTGAAGGCTCTGCCCTAGCCCCTAGATACACTAAATGCTGTTGACAAAAGAATTCAGTGTTCTAGCAAGAGATACACTGGTTTTATTAGAATGGGAAGGTGGGGATGGTGGTGGGGGGTCACACTACAGTACTTATAGCTTTGTTATAAATGTTGTGATTTTGTTTCTGTACATTCACAGATGGCACCACTACAATAAGGTATCAGATTACAAGTCCAAAGCTGAATGGTTCATACCATCATGTCATCAGCAATCCATTACAAAGACACACAATATATATAAATATAAGGTGCATGGCTCGGTGCTTAGAGCATCAGGCTCACAGTTGTGAGGTTGTGAGTTTGATTCCTGGACCGGGCTGTGTTGTGTTCTTGAGCAAGATTCTTTATTTCACATTGCTCCAGTTCACTCAGCTATAGAAATGAGTTGCAATGTCACTGGTGCAAGGCCAAGCTGTATTGTTCTTTGCCTTTCCCTTGATTGACATCAGTGGTGTGGAGAGGGCAGGCTGGTATGCATGGGCGACTGCTGGTCTTCCATAGACAACCTTGCCTGGACTTGTACCTTGGAGGGGAACTTTCTAAGTGCAATCCAATGGTCATTCATGACCGAAGGAGGTCTTATATATATATATATGTGCATGTGTATGTATCATCATCACTTTGATATCCACTTTTCCATGTTTGTGTGAGGCAGATTTTCTACAACTGGATATGCTTCCTGTTGCTAACCCTCACCTATGTCCAGGTAAGGCAATATTTCCCTATGACCAGACATGTTTTCATGGAAGACTGCAAATAAAGAACACTGCTTGTATGACCATGACACACACACATACATGATGGATTTATTTCAGATTCCATCTTGCAAATCCACTCATGAGGTTTTGGTTGGTTCAGGACTATTGTAGAAAATGTGCACAGGTTGCTATACAGTGGGACTGAACCCCAAAATCTTGTGACTGGGAAGTGAACTTCTCAGCTGTATAAACATACCTGCACCTATATATGTGTGTGTCACTGTCTGGCTGCAATGACATCATACGAAAGTTTCAAGTGAGTATTGCTGTCATACAAACTGTTCTTAACTCCCAATTTTCTATGGAAACATGTCTGAAAACATGTATACACACACACACACGTCACAAGGTGCTGGGATTTGTTTTGCTCCAGGTGTCAGTTGATTGGGTAGCACTATGCAACAACAAAAACAAATAAAACTTTTTTTTTTAATACTGAACTAACGTTTTCCATGGCTGCAATCTTAATTCATTACCATTGTTACCATGGTTACGTTCTTATTCCTCACCATTATTTCCATGGTTACATTCTTATCCATCATCATCATTTTTTTTTTTATACGATCTGATTCATATAGCACATTGTTTCTATTGATACATCATTATGCTTCATCACTATCGTTTCCATAGTAATGGCCACATTTCAATGCCATTGTTTCCATGGGTAAAATTTATTCCTCACAAATGTTGCCATGGATATGACCTTATATTTACTACATGGGGTTACTAGCATTAGACAGTCTCCCACAGTAACAGTTTCTATGGATACAACTTACAAACAAATATTTCATCCTTACTGTTACCATGGCAATTCTGTGTGTGGTGTGTGTGAGTAAGTTCCAAAGATCTGTTTTTCCCCCTACCCCTGCCTGTTTCGCTCTCCCCCATTCACTATACATATTACACTTCCATTTTATATATATTTGTATGTGTGTGTATATACATATATACATACAGCTAAGTGGACAAGTGAAAGAAAAGAGCACTCAAAGCATTTAGTAGGAGTTACATGTATAATTTAAAACAGGTTGATATGGTTCCTTGCAACTTGAAGTTTCTCGGGCCTCTAACAGAGAAGCCCATCTCTTTCGGGCATCACTTTACAGCAATCCAGAGTGCAGGCTTCTGTTATAGACCTCCAAGTCACATAGTACCATATCAAACTACTTTAAATAATATATATGTATGTGTATATATATATATATGTATGTATACACACACACACACATATATATATATATACATATACTAACTGCTGGCACTCTGTTGGTTACGATGATGAGGGTTCTAGTTGATCCAATCATTGGGACAGCTTGCTCGTGAAATAAATGTGCAAGTGGCTGCGCCCACCACAGACAGACATTCACTGGGAACTTCAGCATGACACAAAATGTGACAAGGCTGGCTCGTTTTGAAATACAGGCACTACTCATTTTTGGCAGTTGAGGGGACTGTAGCAATGTGAAATAAAGTTTCTTGCTTAAGGACACATTATACATACATTATATATATATATATAAACACATATGTATATACATATATATATATACACATATATGTATATACATATATATATACACATATATGTATCATCATCATCATCATCATTTAGCGTCCGTTTTCCATGCTAGCATGGGTTGGACAGTTTAACTGGGGTCTGTGAAGCCGGAAGGCTTCATCAGGCCTAGTCAGATTTGGCAGTGTTTCTACGGCTGGATGCCCTTCCTAACGCCAACCACTCCGCGAGTGTAGTGGGTATTTTTTATGTGCCACCTGCACAGGTGCCAGACAGAGCTGGCACAATGGCCACGAACGGATGGTGCTTTTACGTGTCACCGGCACGGGGCCAGCCGAGGCTGGCAATTTTATATATACATATATTATATATACACATACATTATATATATATATATATATATATATATATATATGTGAATAGTATGAATTATAAATTCAGAGAATCATGAAGCTATCACAGTAGGCACCTCATTCAGAATAGGCTATCAGTTTGTAATGTGTCTCTGAAAATCCCCAAAATCCAAATGATAAATTTTTCATTATCTCTCACACCACCTGGTTTTATGATTTACATATATATATACATACATACATATATATATATATATATATATATGTATATATGCTTACACACAGGCATGTATGTGTGTACATGCATGTATGTGTGTTTGTATATGTGTTGGTATATATATTCATAATTATATGCTAGTAAATAACAGGAAAATTGAGTCCTTAGTATCAGGAATTGGATAAAAATTACTTTTGAAATAGAATTTATTAACTTTCTGGCACCCAAGGTTTCACGATGACAGAAAACACCATTTATTCAACCAAAATTCAAATCACAAAAGACATTGTAATATGCACACACACATACACACACACACACACATGCATCTCTTCATATTATCAACCATTCTGTTTGTCTTCCATCCATCTACATATCTTTATCTATCTATCTGTTTTCCAACCTACATTCCTATCTCACTATCTATCTTTTTTTTTGTCTTTTCACTGGCCCTTCATCTGTCTGTTCTCTCAAATCTTTGAAAATGAAAAAAAAAATTATTATTATAACACATCCTTTTTCTCCTAAACAATCATTATTTCAAAACTTATTAACTATGATCTCACTTCACATTCGCTACCTCTATGGGTAAGTTCTTTGTGCTAAGGATCGTTGTGGTAAATGCTCTCCGTTAAGGCACCCTAACCAATCACCACCACAGAATCATCTTGCTCCATGCCCACCCCACAAGACAAAGAGACAATTGTAATTTTGAGTGATTTGAATTTTTGTTTTGATTTTTAATGCCACTCTCCCACTACCACCACCTCCTCCTCCTCCTAAACCTGAGAATTTTGTTTGTAATTTCAATATATAAAATCAATTTTTTTTTATTTAATTTTTTAAAAATCAAAAAAAGAAAAAGGCAGAAATCAAAAACAAAAAAATTAAATTTCAAGCTCATTTTTTTCCCCCCACTTCATTTGAAAAGAAAAATTATGAATATAAAATAAAATTTTAAATCTAAAATAAATCTTGAAATATAAAAAAAAAAAAAGAATAATGAAATAACTAATAAATGTATTGTTTAAAAAAATGATATAAATAAATATATATATATGTAAAATAAAAGACAAATATAATATTTTTGTGATTGTTGTTGTTGTTATTGATAGAGTTAAAGAGTTCAGTCGAGTTACAGATTTGCGAACACCTACAGAAGTGAACATACCCCCCCATAAAAACCATTAGTTTCTTCATAACTTTTCAGGAAGATGGATATTTTTTTTAATAAAACTTTCTGCAAATACCTTTCAGATAGTGAAGATTATTATCTCAGAATTTAATGTGGAAAAAAAAAACTGACACACATCACAATTTTTTTTGAGAATTTCAGTTTCATTTTATAGATATAAGTGATATGCGTCAGTGTGAATGTATATGTGCTCACTAGTTTCTTTATTTTTCTTTAATTTTTTCACATTGAATTCCAATAAATTGTAAGCTATACCATCTGAAAGGTATTTTTAGAAAATTTCATCAAAATATATCTATTTTCCTAAAAGTTATGAGGAAACAAAATTCTCTTTTGTGAATTATCTGTAATGCCTTTACTGTTTTTACTCTTTTGTTTCAGTCATTTGACTGTGGCCATGCTGGAGCACTGCCTTTAGTCGAGCAAATCAACCCCAGGACTTATTCTCTGTAAGCCTAGTACTTATTCTATCGGTCTCTTTTGCTGAACCACTAAGTTACGGGGACGTAAACACACCAGCATCGGTTGTCAAGCGATGTTGGGGGGACAAACACAGACACACAAACATATACACACACACATACATATATATACATATATACGACAGGCTTCTTTCAGTTTCCATCTACCAAATCTACTCACAAGGCTTTGGTTGGCCTGAGGCTATAGTAGAAGACACATGTCCAAGGTGCCATGCAGTGGGACTGAACCCGAAACCATGTGGTTGGCAAGCAAGCTACTTACCACATAGCCACTCCTGCACCTATGAAAAATTTTCTTACAGCGCACACACACACACACACACATGTAAATGTGTGTTTGTTCCCAACCACTGCTTGACAACTGGTGTAGGTGTGTTTACATCCTTGTAGCAAGAGACCAATAGAATAAAATACCAGGCTTTAAAAAATACATACAGAGGTTGATTCATTCACCTAAAATTGTTAAAGGCAATGCTCCAGCACGGCCCCATTCTAACAACTAAAACACAAAAGATCAAAGATATGTGTCATAGGTGCTTGTGTGGGTGTGTGGTAAGAAGTTTGCTTCCAAACCACATGGTTTTGGGTTCAGTCCCACTGTTTTGCACCTTGGGTAAGTGTCTTCTACTCTAGCCTTGGGCTGACCAAAGTCTTGTGAGTGAATTTGGTAGACAGAAACTGAAAGGTGGCAAGCTGAAGAAACGTTAGCATGTCGGGCGAAATGCTTAGCGGTATTTCATCTGCCGTTATGTTTTAAGTTCAAATTCCACTGAGGTCGACTTTACCTTTCATCCCTTCGAGGTCGATTAAATAAGTACCAGTTATGCACTGGGGTCGATATTATTGACTTAATCCGTTTGTACAAGTGGAGTGCCAAGAGTACCATCTGAGCGCAGCTAACTGGTTTCCATGCTGGTGGCATATAAAAAGCACCATTTGAGCGTGATCATTGCCAGCATCGCCTTACTGGCACTTGTGCCGGTGGCACATGAAAAAACATTTGAGCGAGGTCGTTGCCAGTGCGACTGGACTGGCTTCTGTGCAGGTGGCACGTAGATAACACCATTTGAGTGTGGCCGTTGCCAGTACCGCCTGACTGGCCCTCATGTCAGTGGCACGTAAAAGCACCCACTACACTCTCGGAGTGGTTGGCGTTAGGAAGGGCATCCAGCTGCAGAAACTCTGCCAGATATGATTGGAGCCTGGTGCAGCCATCTGGTTCGCTGGTCCTCAGTCAAATCGTCCAACTCATGCTAGCATGGAAAGCGGACAGTAAACGATGAGGATGATGTACACTACAGAAGTGCACAGTAACCCATCAGATTAATGTAAAATTGTTTTTATTGTAGCTGAACATAAAAACAAACGTGTGTGTATATATATATATATACACACACACACACACACATATATAAAGAGGGAGAGAGAAGGAGAGAATGTGAAGGGTTAGTTCACTGATGATTTAAAGCAATAGGTATACTGCATAAGTCTTATAATTTGTCATCTGTTAGGTTCCAAGCTCAAAGATAAGGTTCATACTAGAGATCTATAGTAGGCTTCTGAGTCAGCAGGTATATATTAAAGGAAAACAAAACCAAGGCAGGACGAGTATCTCAGGTCATTTAGAATATTTAATTAGAGTAAGGTGAATCAAAAAAGGAGAAGTAGAAGTAATGTATATATGTATGTATGTATGTATGTAATGAAGAAGTACATGGTATAGTTATCCACTTTATACAACTAATTAACTCTGATGAGAGAAGTATAGATAATCGCTATGGTTGGAGTTAGCTCGCCCACACCAACCTATATCTTCCTGAAATGGCTGTCAGACTTTGTACTTATTCAGGATTCCTCTTATACTAACTTTCTCATCTACCCTCCTTATTGCTTCTAATACAGACATTCAACCATGCAAGTACATGTATGTATTTATATTTATCATCATCATCAAGAGCACCATCTGAGCATGATCATTGCCTGGAGCACTAAGAGCACCATCCGAGCATGGTTGTTGCCAGAGAAGCTAACTGGCTTCCATACAGATGGTATGTAAAATGCACCAATCAAGTTTGATCATTACCAGCATCGCCTTACTGGCACTTGTGCCAGTGGCACATGAAAAAACATTCGAGTGAGGTCGTTGCCAGTGCCACTGGACTGGCTCCTGTGCAGGTGGCATGTAAAACACCATTTGAGCGTGGCCATTGCCAGCACCACCTGACTGACCCTCGTGCTGGTGGCATGTAAAAGCATCCACTACACTCTTGGAGTGGTTGGCGTTAGTAAGGGCATCCAGCTGTAGAAACTCTGCCAGATCAGATTGGAGCCTGGTGCAGCCATCTGGTTCGCCGTCCTCAGTCAAATCGTCCAACCCATGCTAGCATGAAAGCGGATGTTAAACGATGATGATGATGATGCTGATGATATATATATATATATATATATATAGATAGATAGATAGATAGAATGATAGAGAGAAAGACGGACAGATAGATAGATAAAGATAGTTATAACCAGTTTATAGGGCTACTCAGGGTTTTGTGTCAAGGAAGTCTTAGTGTTACAATTTCACATGAGACCCTACTTCAATATGATAGGCCACTGGCCATTGACAAAATGCTGTGAAGCTAAACAGTTTATAGATGCAAAACCCTGGGCAACCCTATCAACTGGCCATAACTATCTTTATCTAAATGCTTTACTGCTCTATAACTTAGTATGCTTCTCTTTCAGATTTATAATTAACATGGTGGGAAAAAGCTTAGCAGCATTTTGTCCATCTTTATGTCCTAAGTTCAAATTCTGTCATGGCCAACTTTGCCTTTCATCCTTTTGGGGTCAGTAAGATATACCAGTTGAGCACCCTTTGCCAAAATTGTTGGCTTTGTGCCAAAATTCAAAGCCAAGTTACATGTATGCACATATATATCATTGAAAACAGCTTAGAGATCTATACAAATCAAATATTTATATATAAAAGATGGAGGTGGAAATAACATAGAAGTAATTTTAAGACATCTTAATTTAAGAGGGAATTTAATAAAAATAAAAATGATTTAAAAAATATTACCGGTTTCAATGTACCTCATCATATCAAATATGTATCTTGTCTTATCAAGATGTATCTCATCTTAGCAAGCATATAAACACATGTTCTTGAGCCCAGACAGAAGTTAAACTGTTTTTAATTCAAACTTCTTTAAATTTTTACTGATATTTGATAATATTTTCTTTATATCATTTTAAAATCATTTGTATTAAATTCCCTTTTAGATAGAAATATCTTAGACTTGACTTACCTCTGTGCTGTTTCCACTTCAATCTTTTATATATATATATATATATATATATATATATGTGTGTGTGTGTGTGGTGTGTGTGTGTGTGTGTGTGTGTGTGTGAGTGTGTATTCTTTTATTCTTTTACTCTTTTACTTGTTTTAGTCGTTTGACTGCAGCCATGCTGGAGCACCACTTTTAGTGAAGTAAATCAACCCCAGGACTTATTCTTCATAAGCCTAGTGCTTATTCTATCAGTCTCTTATGCTGAACCGCTATGTTACAGGGCCGTAAACACACCAGCGTCGGTTGTCAAGCAATGTTGTGGGGATAAATACAGACACACAAACATATACACACATATACAAGCATACATACATACATACATACATATATATATATTTGAAGAAAAGAAGGGTAAAAATACCGCTATCTAAGAATTAAAGCAAAAGCTTCAAAAAACCACCAAGTCTACGATAAATACACATACAAGCAATGAAATGAATATTTTTAAAAATAGGCCTACCACCATGATGGAATTTGAAGGCAGGCCTATTTTTTAAAATATTCATTACATTGCTCATGTGTGTATTTATCGTAGACTTGGTAGTTTTTTGAAGCTTTTGCTTTAATTTTTAGCAAGTGGTATTTTTACCCTTCTTTTCTTCAAATATATCTGTTCAGGTAGAAGTCTTGCTAGCCACCTCATTATTACTGTTTAATACTTCACAGTAATAATACTTCAATATTTACTTTTATATACATATATATATATAATATATATATATATATAAGCTTTTTTCAGTTTCCGTCTACCAAATCCACTCACAGGGCTTTGGTTGGCCCGAGGCTATAGTTGAAGACACTTGCCCGAACCCAGAACCATGTGGTTGGTAAGCAAGCTACTTACCACACAGCCACTCCTGCTCCTATATATTTAGATGTATATTTTAAGAAGTAAAAGAGATTAAATCCAGGCAAATAGCTATAAAGCACTCAGTGTTAAACAAATTTGGTAAACTATATGCAACCATCAGATACCAATAAATGCAAGGTAATTCTTCATGTATGACAAGTTAATCCAAATATCGCTTGGAAGAATTTCAAGAAATTTGGATTATAAGACAACAAGAGTAAGAATGGAGAAAATCACATCTTTAATTGATGCTGACACCATACAATGCCAACCAGCAGCAATGTATGCTGTAATCACCAATTAAAGATGTGATTTTCTTTACTGTTATTTTTGTCTCACACATACACACACACACATACACACATGTATGTATATATATCATCATCATCATTGTCGTTTAATGTTTGTTTTTTATGCTGGTATGGGTTGGACAGTTTGACTGAGGACTGGTAAGCCAGAAGGCTGCACCAGGCTCCAATCTGAGCTGACACATATACACACACACATATATATACACGATGGGCTTCTTTCAGTTTTCGTCTACCAGATCCACTCACAAGGCTTTGGTTGGCCCGAGGCTATAGTAGCAGACGCTTCCCCAAGATGCCACGCTGCAGGACTGAACATGGAACCATGTGGTTGGGAAGCAAGCTTCTTCCCACACAACCACTCATTTTGAATATTTTAATTAAAGTAAAGGTAAGTGAAAATAAGAAAAAATAGAATTGAATAGACACTATTTACCTCTATTTACTTCTATTTTCTCTTACTTTCCTTCACTTTTACTTTAATTAAAATACTTTTAAATGATCTGATAAGCTTGTTCTGCCTTGGTTTTATTTTCCGTCTCCTTTTCCCTTAATTTATACCTGCTGACTTGGAAGCCCGCAACAGATCCTTCGCTCAAGCCTCTGTTGTAAACCTGGATCCTAATGGATTACCAATTACAGCACTTACACAGTGTACCTATTGGTTTAGATCATCAGTGACCTGAACCCTTCTTATTCATATATATATACACATAGGTGCAGGAGTGGGTGTGTGGTAAGTTGCTTGCTTACCAACCACATGGTTCCGGGTTCAGTCCTACTGCATGGCACCTTGGGCAAGTGTCTTCTACTATAGCCTCGGGCCGACCAAAGCCTTGAGTGCATTTGGTTGGCGGAAACTGAAAGAAGCCCGTTGTATATATGCACATATATGTGCGTGTATATGTTTATGTGTCTGTGTTTGTCCCCCTAGCATTACTTGACAACCGATGCTTCTGTCTTTATGTCCCTGTCACTTATATATCATTTGACTGCGGCTATGCTGGAGCACCGCCTTTAGTCAAGCAAATCGACCCCAGGACTTATTCTTTGTAAGCCTAGTACTTATTCTATCAGTCTCTTTTGCCGAACCACTAAGTAATGGGGATGTAAACACACCAGCATCGGTTGTCAAGCGATGTTGGGGGGACAAACACAGACACACAATACATACATACATATATACATATAACAGGCTTCTTTCAGTTTCCATCTACTAAATCCACTCACATGGCTTTGGTCAGCCCAAGGCTATAGCAGAAGACACTTGCCTAAGGTACCACGCAGTGGGACTGAACCCAGAACCATGTGGTTGGTAATGAAGCTACTTACCACACAGCCACTCCTGCACCTATATATGTATGTATATATCTTTATTTTTTTATCTGCTTCAGTCATTAGACTGCAGCCATGCTGGGGCACCACCTCAAAGAATTTTAGTCAAATGAACTGACTCCAATACTTGAGAAATATAAAGAAAAATTATTCAGAAAACAAAAACTTGATGGTTCAGGAATGGTCCAGAAGTCATTAGAGAGTACCAAAGACGTGATACAAATCCTATTGCCAATGTCTTGGCTGGTTACTGGAATAAACTATTTAATCTAACCATCCATGCACTTATATTTTTGTACTGAGTTCAAATCCTACTAGTGGATTGGGTTCGACTTCACCTTTTTATTTTAAAAGTTTTTATGCTTTGTTATTTGTTTTTGTTGTTACATGTCAGTACTAGTCATATACTTGGGGAACAGACTTGATATAGTCCTCTGTCAACTATATCATTCTCTCCACATAGATAATTCTAGTCCACAGCTAATGTGAGGAGGAAAATCAAATAAATGCAACCACAAACACCACCACCACTGCCGCTACCACCACCACCACTACCACCGCCGCCATCACCACTATTACTACTACTACTATTTAGAAACTAATGAGCCATACAGAGTTAATCAATCTATGGAGGCAAACATAGACCAACACTATCCCTGTTGCCACCCCTTGCTAGCACCACTACAACCCCAACCACCACCATCATCACTGTCGCTATCATTTCTAGTACCATACCATCACAATTACTATCGTTGCTATCACCCCACCATCACCATGATCACCATGATCACTAAAACTACCACTACCACCGCCTTCACCAAAACCTTACCACCACCACCACCACTACTACCACCACTACTACTACTACTACTACTACTGCTGCTGCTGCTACTACTATAGTCATTATTTTCGATCTGCCACTACCTCCACCACCACTGTTACCATTTTCAGCACCACCCCAACGTCACCAGTACCAAGACCCTATCAATACTCACTATGACTACTACTACAGCTGTTTTACTTCCAACCCTACCCCCACCACTGCAAGGATCATTTCTCATAAATAGATGCTGTCACATGTCCATGACCTTCAAACTTTCTCCCCAAATAACCAACACCACACTCCATCCCCTACACCACACTTGAGCACAACAGCCAACAAAGGGACCCCTTATATGGTTATTCAGCCTTGAAATAACAGCCAAACTCCACTCTAATCCCAGACATTATTGTTTTAACAAAAAAGCAAAAAAAAAAGCAGGCAAGGTTGTGTAGTAAGATGCTTGCTTCCCAACCACATGGTTCTAGGTTCAGTTCTACTGCATTGCACCTTGGGCAAGTATCTTCTACTATAGCCTCAGGCCAGCCAAAACCTTGTGAGTGGATTTGGTAGATGGAAACTGAAAGAAGCTCATCATGTTTGTGTGTGTGTGTGTGTGTGCATGTTTGTCCTCCACCACTACTGGACAACCACTTGAAACCTAGCAGTTCAGCAAAAGAGATCAATAGAATAAATACCAGGCTTAAGAAGAAAAACATACAGTCGATTCATTTGAATTCGTTTGCAGGTGATGCCCCAGTATGGCCAAAGTTTAATGACTGAGGCAAGTAAAAGCTAAAAGATAAAAGCATAGGGGAAAATACAGGATGGTCACAGCTGGAATGCCTTTCATTGTAGGTCTGCTTGTGCACAATCAGGGATTGACCAGGGGCTAAATAATATGGACAGCAGCTAGACTTCTTTCCAAACTTTCTTCCTCCTCATTGCATCTCTTACATCATTCCAGTCGGCTCTGCTCCACCCAACTACACCCTGCTCCGGTCCATTCTGCTCCAGACCACTTGACCAAATTTGTATTTCACAGTTGAGTGGACATAACTAAATTTCCTCCTCGTTCCATCCCCATCTCTCCATCCTTTTTCTTCTTCCTTCTTTTTCAGTTTCCCCTTTATCCTTCTTCTGACTTCATAGCATTCTTTTATATTGAAGCCACCATCATTTCCACCACCACCACCACCACCATCATCATCATCATCACTGCCATCACCACTACTGCTACCACCACCACCACCACTGCTATTGCTACCACTACTATCACTACCACAGCCAAGCATCATTAGCACCACAACCACCACTATCACAGTCTCCACCACCACCATCACCACCATCATCATCATCACCACCACTGCTATCACTACCACCACCATCACTACCACTGCCATCACTACCATAGCCAAACACCATTAGCACCACAACCACCACCATCACAGCCTCCATCACCACCACAACCACTATCACCACTACCAATGCCACCAGCAGCAGCAGCAGCACCACCACCACCACAACTAGCACTACCACCATCAGCACCACCACCACCACAGCCAGTAGCACCACCACTGTAACCACCACCACCACCACCACCACACACGTACCACCACATTAATAATAAAAATTCCTTTCCAAGTTAGGAACAAGGCCACCAATTTGTTCATACTCAATTAGAATCGACCAGTAGTTGATAGCTACTTTATTTTTATTGATCCCACGAAGGATGAAAAGGAAAGCAAAACCCTCACCAGCATTTGAACTCCAAACAGAGAGAGAGAGAGAGAGAGAGAGAGAGAGAAAGCGTGAGATGTATTTCAGAATGATTTCTCACAGACACAAGGGGTCTGCTCGATTAAATCAAACATCACTACTTAACTAATACTTTATTTTATCGACCCCCCCCCTTCCAATGAAGGGGAGGAAAAACAAAGGCAACCCCAGTGGGATTTCAACTCAGAAAAATAAAGGAATGTTTAACAAACTACTACAAGGCATTTTTTCCCCAAAGTTTGCTGTCCAACCACATAGTTCTGGGTTCAGTCCCACTGTGTGGTACCTGGAGCAAGTGTTTTCTATTATGGCCTCAGGCTGACTAAAGTCTTGCGAGTGAATTTGGCATATAGAAACTGAAAGAAGCCTGACGTATACAGGCATGGCTGTATGGTAAGAAGCTTGCTTCCCAACCACATGGTTGTGAGTTCAGTCCTGCTGCATGGCACCATGGCAAGTGTCTTCTACTACAGCCTTGGGCCAACCAAAGCCTTGTGAGTGGATTTGGTAGATGGAAACTGAAAGAAGCCTGTCACATATATATTCATATGTATATATTTATGTGTCTTTGTTTGTCTCCTGCCATCACTTGACAACCGATGTTGGTGTGTTTATGTCCCTGTAACTTAGTGGTTCAGCAAAAGTGACCAATAGAATAAGTACTAGGTTAATGAAGAAAAAGTCCTGGGGTTTATTTCTTCAAATAAAAACCCTCTTAGGTGGTGCTCCAGCATGGCCACAGTCAAATGACTGAAACAAGTAAAAAAGAAAAAGAATGTGTGTGTGTGTGTTTGTCGCCCCTATCATCATTTGACAACAAGTGTTGGTTTGTTTAGATCCCTGTAATTTAGATGTTTTGGCAAAAAAGAGGCCCAGAGGATAAGTACCAGGCTTTAAAAATAAGTCCCAGGACTTATGTTCTTGACACTAGCTGAATGATAACCAAGTCATTTTACTAAATTCTTTGTTATATTTAAAGTAATAGAAAGAAACACAAAGCATCTCAAAATAAATACTGTAATGAAAGGGTTAAGGTGGTGCTCCAGCATGGTCATAGTAAAGTGACTGAAACAAGTAAAAGAATAAAAGAATAAACGAAAGATTCTCCTAGAAAGATGAAAGGGATATTAAATTTTCATCCACCTGTCAATTATTTGCAAAGTGTTATGTGGAGACATCACCTCATATCCCTACACCTTCTCCATCAGCATATATAACCCACACTGATGGGTGTTTTGCATTATTTAAGGGCTGTATTACGTTTAAGAAACATTTTTTAAAAATTTTCCTTCAAAGACAAAAGGAATGTTAAATTTTCATTGACCTGTCACTTATTGGCAATGTGAAGATGACAATAAAACCAAAGAAGTGTTGTGCCATTCTGGTAGTCAATCATGGTGATACAAAACATTACAGCCAGAAAGACACATTTTACATTCTGTATGGTAATTTGCTTAAACAAAATATAACAGCTATACAGTTGGGTTGAAAGAAGACTAAGTTGGAATACGTTTATAAAATGTAGTTGATTTGATAGATTTATACTTTCATACAATGTTCAGTATATTGTCACAGCATTGTGTTTATATCTGTTTCTTTATTGCCCACAAAGGGCTAAAAATAGAGGGGACAAACAAGGACAGACAAACGGATTAAGTCGATTACATCGACCCCAGTGCGTAACTGGTACTTAATTTATCGACCCCGAAAGGATGAAAGCCAAAGTCGACCTCGGCGGAATTTGAACTCAGAACGCAACAACAGACGCAATACCGCTAAACATTTCGCCCGGTGTGCTAACGTTTCTGCCAGCTCGCCGCCATTGTGTTTATATCTTTTACACTTTTTCTTCTTTCAGTCATTTGACTGTGGCCATGCTGGAGCAGCACCTTTAGTCAAGCAAATCGACCCCAGGACTTATTCTTTGTAAGCCTAGTACTTATTCTATCGGTCTCTTTTGCTGAACTGCTAAGTTACAGGGACGTAAACACACCAGCTTCGGTTGTCAAGTGATGTTGGGATGAGGGGGACAAACACAGACACACAAACATATACATACACATACATGTATATATATACATACATACGACGGGCTTCTTTCAGTTTCCGTCTACCAAATCCACTCACAAGGCTTTGGTCGGCCCGAGGCTATAGTAGAAGACACTCGCCCAAGGTGCCACGCAGTGGGACTGAACCCAGAACCATGTGGTTGGTAAGCAAGCTACATACCACACAGCTACTCCTGTACCTTGTACAGAATCATTCATTTTCCCCTCAAAAGCCTCTTCAAAATAGCTTTCAATGAGAGTATGAGGAAACATACAAAATTTGTTTTTTCCCCTAAATACTCTTATACAATAGTTTTCAACTAGCAATAACCACACTTCGGATTTATCTCATTGGCCATGGTACCACCTCTTATACAATAAGGATGCATTGTATGAGAGAGTACGTCTTATATACCAGCAAATATGGTAATCACAATGCCTTCCCTACCTCAGTATTCAACTAGTACTTTATTTTTTCAGTCCCTAGGATAAGAAGGCAAAGTCAAACTTGGTGAGATTTGAACTCAGAATGCAAAGAGGCAGAACAAACACTACAAAGCATTTGTCTGATGCTGTAATGATTACACCAATTCACCACTAATTCCACACCTAATAATACTAATAATGCTTGTCCATTGGAGTGACAAGGAGCATCTAGTCATCCTAGGATGATTGATGACTTGTGCAGTGACTTTGTTTAAAGTGATGAATAGTTGCACATCATCAACCTAACTCTTTTATTCATGACCATCTTCAGTTCAGTTCAATACTAGGCCAAGATGACTAGGGATGGAGATGGATGACAAGTAAGATATCTTACTTGGCTTATCTTGTTTTCTGTATGGCACCTTCCATTCTGTTGAGCCATGAAGATTACTTAAGCAGAGTTTACTAGGCCAGGATGACTGGGGATGGAGATGGATGACAAAGTAAGATGTCTTACTTGTCTTATCTTGTTCTCTAAACTTCCACTCTGTTGAGCCATGAAGATTATTTCAACAGAGTTTACTAGATCCAATCTTCACATGCATAGGTAGGCAAGCCCTAACATGTTAAATAACCCATAGCTTGAACCCTGAGAGAGGCTATTACAATAGGTCAGAATGGACCTGGGAACAATCATGTCTAAGAGGTGCTTCCACACTCCTCAAAAGCCCTAGAATTCCTGAACAAGGGTTCCAATGTTGGATGCAGTTTAAAGTTATACCCAGGACACATTAACAATAAGACTGACCTGAACACCACTACCTCTCCTATATACAATTCAATTTATACCTCACTATTAATGGAGGGGAATCTGATTGGTTGTTTTGGGGTTTTTCTTCTTGTTGGTTTTGTTGATTATTGTTTTGGTTTCTGTCATTGTTCTGATTAGTAATATGGAAACTGGTTAATCTCAAAACAACCAGCTCAAGGAAGGAAAACAAAGGAAAAAGTATGAGATAAAAATAGAGTAGGGGTGAATAGACAGACAGGTTCTCTCTCTCCCTCTCTCTCACATACACACACACACAGAGATAAAAAGACAGATAGAAAGCCAGATTGACAGACAGATAGGTAGATAGATAGACAGATAGACAGGTACATAGATATAAAAATAGATAGATAGATAGATAAAT